>NC_047159.1:1549106-1849106 GCF_009819705.1 Hippoglossus hippoglossus | reverse complement strand
CGTGGTGTCGCATCCCCCTGAAGTGAAGAACATCAGAAGCCTCGAGGAGCGTCTCGGCAAGTGCAGCCGCCGCATACCACACTTTAACAAGTATCTCACCACACTCACGCTGTAACCAAGTCGAACCATCTGGAGCCGAGAGGAGGGCGTGAGGAGGAGGAGGAGGAGGAGGAGGAGGCGCGGCCCAGTGGAGGCGTCCCATCTTGGGATCGAGCCATAAGTCATGTTGAAATACCTCCGCCAACAACAACATGTGGACAATTACCGAGCTGAAGGTGGAAAACAAAAACCAGACAGGCAGCAAACACAGATACCAGCTTTTATCTTTATTGGAATAAGTAGAAACAGACACTGGAAACAGGAGCAACCTCCGGGTGAATTATCTTATTAAGTTGTTTAAAGGTTTTATCTTCAAAACGTTTTTATAAAAATAAATAAAATGTGGATTTAGCATCGCAGCCAACAACAGATAAGACACAGTTTTAACAATTAGAAGATGCATTCGAACAATTCAAATATCTTTCCATAAATATTTGTTGCTTCTACTCTAAGTTTATCTGTTTTATTGATTAAGACGCTTCATATGAATACACTTTAAATTAAGTTAAATGCACAATTCAGGATAAAACATGACAAGAATAATTCAAATTCAGAAAGAAGCAATGACAGATAAAATGTGCAGATAAAGATTTAATTCAAAGGCAATAAAACACACAAGGTTCAGGCCTCTGAACTTTTCTGTAACATCCCAAGTTTTATTACTTTTATTACCTTTTTTTATTTATTATATTTATTTATTGATATCATTTTGCATTGTACTTGTTTTGAGTGACACTAACTTAAGACTAAAAGGTGTAAAATTTAAATAACAATGTGCAACAACCTGTTAAAAAAACGTCTGATTTAAAAACAGATAAATATTCAAACACGAGTCTGATTAGTGACATTATGGGATATAAAGTTTCTGGTGCTGCTTATGGAGACAGAGAGTGAGCGGTCGTGAAGAATCTCTCCTCAGCTCCAGTTAAAAGTGTCAGAGAGTAAAAAATGACCTGGCGTTCAAACGGTCCCAACATTCCTCCGACTGAGACACGCAGGGCGTCTTCGTTCGACCCAGCGTGAGCACATCGTCCTCTCGTCCTCTCGTCCTCTCGTCCTCTCGTCCTCCGCCACCTGGATCGGCCTGGGCTCTGTTTTTTTTTTTTTCTAATGTGGGAAATTTCAGGCTAATTCAGTCAGGAATGTCCGATGTGTTCTCAAGATGATGCACCTGATACTAAAAAGCACTTCACAAGAGCTCCGGTACAAGATGGATCACTCCCGGGGGGGGGACTCGCTCCTCTTTCCACTCCACAAGCTACAATCCCTTCTTCTCCTTCTCCTCCTCCTTCTTCTCCTTCTCCTTCTTCTTCTCATTTTTCCACCAGCAGAGACGCCTGCTGGTGTGCACTTGTCAGCCCCCCCATCACGTCATTTAGATTTCAGAGATATTTCTGGTAACAGGAGAATCTCACATCATCTGCAAACACGCACAGGCTGCAAAGTGGGCAGCCCGCACTGCACATGAAACCCGTTTTGAGAATAGCTCTGTCTGCGTTGGAGCGTGAAGCTGATGGTGTGGGACGTCCTGCGCTCAGTGGGGGGGCGGAGAGCACAGCCGGGCCTGGCAGCTACTTCAGAGACGATGGGACACCTCGGGGATCAGGTCGATTAGAGCTTGCGTGCCCGTGTCCAGCTTTATGACGGCTTTTCACTGGAACACAACCTTTTTGTTGGACAGCAGGATGAGGCAGGTGTGTGTGTGTCCCCCCCCACCCCTCTTCATCACCAGGTCATGAAACCCAATGAGGCCCTGGGATACACACACACACACACACACACACACACACACACACACACACACACACACACACACACACACACACACACTGGAGGATGAGCCCTCGACTCTACTTACTTCAAAGTGCAGGAACGTGGAAACACTTCACTCAGGTGTAGGAGCCTCGATCGCCCTCGTCCAGCTCGACCTCCTCACACCCGTGAAACCGAATCGAGCTCAGAGACGAACTGTCACACCAGCAGGTTCCTGCTGCATGATGGGAAGTCCTGGCTCAATCAACAGGTTTATTATAGGGAATAAGTGGGAGGCCAGTCAGAGCCATTGTTATGTTTTTTTCTCATAATCACAGGTTATAGTGACGTTGTCTGGAAGAAGCATTAAATAAAGAAAATGTTTGAATATTATGGAATCGATGCAGGACTCAAATCCCAAGGCAACGAAATCTAGATTCAATGAGTTCTAAAGCTCAATTGTCGTGTTTGAAACTCACTCGAGGCCATTTTTCATTTAACTCCAACCTCCAATGTGATGTGAATGTTTCTGTAAAATCGAAGGTTTGTCTAATATTAATTTCAGCAGCAACATTACTTTAAACTTTGACTGTAACTGCTCGAGTAATAATGTAAACATACACATACACACAATTGTTCGTAGTGGCTAAAACATGTTACACACATTTACACACTTTATAATGCTAAAGTTTGCATGGTCACTTTCTAGCGTATTTTTTCACACGTTATTAACATGTGTAGTGTTAGCATGCTAATGTAAGCCTACACTGTAGCATGTTAATGTGCCGTGTTAGCTTCACCGTACTATGAAGGCCCAGCTGAGGGCAGAGGTGAATTCAGTCGTTAGCTCCGGAGGCGGCTCTGACATCTGGCGCGGTGGACCAGTGGAAAGTTTGACCTGTGAGATAAAAGACCGGGAGTCAAACCGTGTCCGCACTAAACTTCGTAGCAACTTATTCCACTGTTGTCAGGACGGTTTGTGTGTCCCTCACGAATCACGACATCGCCCACTGTATCGTGAATTTGCCTTTTTGTTCCCACAATGCATCGGGAAAAGTAGTGTACAACCACCGGCCACCTACAGGGCAACTCGTGCATGGCGCTTGCTTCACGTGTCGTCAAATTGATAAAGTTGTTTTCTTAATCTGTACGTGCTTTTTCTATTTGCATGTGTTTTTTAAATTTGCTCGGACAACAACAAAAGGTCTGTCTTCTCATGTTGACTTAAAAAGACAAAATAAAGACAGTTGCAGTCACAGTTCAACACTTAAACAGTTAAGTTCCAGCTCCTAGCTTTAAAACAGAAGTTATGATTGTTTCAGAAGAGGGAAATAAAAAAACCTTTATGCAAATCCTGCAGTTCAGAGTCGGGCCGATCTCGTCCTGTTACAGAGAAAGTAAACAGTAGAGACGCCCTGCAGCCAAGGTGGAAGTGTCCCTTTGTTTGACCTGTGCCCTCTGTCACTTATCCCTTTAATGACCTGCAACAACACACACACACACACACACACACACACACACACACACACACACACACACACACACACACACACACACACACACGAGCACAGTACACGCCTGTGCTTGTCGTCAGTGGATCGCACAGAAAAAGTACAATCGGGTCTTTCTGCAAAACGAAAAACAGAAACAAAGAACTATTCATGTGAACAGTTTGTCTCTGAGCTGCGTCCATTTCAGTTGCATCTCAGACGAGTGAGGGAGACGCAAAACAAACAGCGAGCGAACACCTGAGAGCTGCTGTTGGGTGGGTGGCCATGTGGGGGGGGTGAGCAGACACATGGCAGAGGAGAGTGAAACAGGCCGAACGCATCAATAAAGTGCGACGTCTTTCACATGTAGAAATACCAAACTATCAGTCACACAGCAGGGGGCGGGGGGGGCCAAGTGCACGGACGCTTCTCCATCTCACGTCCTCTGGAACATGTGTGTTCACGATGTGTGTTCACGATGTGTGTTCACAATGTGTGTTCACGATGTGTGTTCACAATGTGTGTTCACAATGTGCGCCACCTTTCTCTCATTGATTGGAAGTTGTGTTTGTGCAGATCATCAATCACATTTAACCATTTAATCAACTCCGGCTTCTTTTCTCCTTCGGAAAAACTTAGTTCTGTTCTTTAGTTATACAGAAAAATTAAAAACTGTGGTGAAGTGAAGTGAAGCAGCCTCTGTTGCTGCAGTCTGAAAATAGTTACATTTCTTTTTTTTAAACTTTTGACTCCTAATATGTTCAGTCATCAAACCACTGTTTGATAAAAATTATGTTTTTCAATGTAAAAATGATTTATTTCACACTTTTATTTATTTACACATTCATGTACTGACGTATATTATCTTGTATTATATAGTATTATGTATCTTTATTATATTGGGTTTATTCTATAGGCCTTCACACTTTAATTGTTTTTATTTTATGAATGCACATTCCTTCAATTTAATGTGATTATTCTCGTAGCTCTTGTAATTTATAATAATACTATAATAATAATTATACAAGGATGCATTCATTGGTTTTTGGTCTTTAGATATTAAGAGAAATATAGACTTTATTTGATGTTTAACGAGTGAGGATTCGTGTTTGAATTGTTATATTTTCATCGTAACCCTCCATGTTAAACCTTTTGTTTCTGCTGGAATAGTTTGAGGATGAGATCTTTATTATGGGGTTTCAGGTGTTATAGTCAAGTTGCATCAACAGATAATCTTCTTCTTCATGAACCTGCTGAACTAACTGCAGGAGTCGGGACTGAAGTTACTGTTCTCCTCTGCTGCGGGCATGCAGGTATTTAGATTACATATGATGAACGATCATCATAAACCACCACCAAGGCAGATATGAGTGAGGTGACGAGAAGAATGGTCGACTGTGGCCGAGCTGAGAACCGCCGTGAACACCAGGCTCTGATGGAGGAGATAGCGCAGAAGGACCCGAGGCTTTATCTTACACGCTCACGTGAGTAGAACCGTGTTAACGTTTTGATGGACGACAGCGATCTTTATCTGACGTGCAAACTATCCAAATGCCGTTATCCCATCAATTTGAGCATGAACGATAAACTGGCTCGTTGATTTGCAGATGGGAAAATTCCCCCGTGGTCGGGGTCTTCACTTTGATCACGACCTCAGCGAGGTGGCTCCTGGAGGCTCAGATGTGCTGCACCGACACCTGCGTCCATGTTGTTTGGCCACGCTCCACTGGCTGTGTATCAACACTGGTGCTGATAAACCGCCGGGCTCTGCCTCCGGGGGAATGACCAACAAACCTGTGGGAAGAGAAGCACAGGAGAGAGAGTCCAGGTTGAACACGTGAGTCTCGGGATGAAAAGCATCTCCAGCACCTGTATTAGAAAAGAAACACCGGCTGACACAGTCACAGTCGCCTCAGGAAACTGAATTCACTGTTATTAATTTGGTTCTGCAACATATTTTCACTTTTTTCACCAAGAGCCATGAATAATTCTCCGAGAAAATGGTAAAAAGTGAAAAACCCTCCCTGGATTCTCCCTCTGATGCAGATCCACAGCAACATGTAGCAGGTTGTTTGTGGAAGTTTCATGAGGAATATACGCTTTGCTTTTATTGTGTAAACCAACAAACCAATTAACCAACCAACAAATAAACAGATGAAAACACAACTTCCTTTGCGGAGGTAAATATGAAATGACCCAAAAGTTAAACGGAGAGAGTATTCAACGTATATCCTGTTTACGAACACTGATGTGGAGCCTCATATCATAAAATAGCAAAAACCTTCTTTGAGAAACATAAATCCAACGTATGAATTGATTTTTTTACTTCCATGTCCCATCTGCTAACACGGAGGAGGCAAGGCGTATGGCCTCTACTGCAGCCTGCCACCAGGGGGCGATCCAGGTGATCTGGCTTCACTTTGGGGCAGCTGTCGTGTCGTCCATCTTTATTTACAGTCTGTGGGTCTGACACCTCATTTCACCTTCCACTCGCTGCAGTGGTTGGATGGCTCCTGTCTGGAGAATTAGCGCCACCAACTGTTTACACTGATGAACTGAATCCTTAAGTTCACAGAACAGCAGCAGAATTTGGAAATGAGCATTAATTTCCACATTCTGCACGATCCAGAATGCAAATGAGAAGTTGTGTTTTAAACTGTAAATGAAAATGAGTCCAACAGGAGGAAGCTCGTCCTGCGAGCGCTGCAGCTGCTGGAGCACTTTAATACTCGGGGGGTTTATGATCTCCCCCATTCACCAAAGTGCTTCTCTCCCCAGGGGGTCATTACCGGGCTCCTGACTTCATATTGGTACTTAACATCACCAATAAAGGGGGGATCCAGTGTCATTACACAGCACTGCCCGGCCGTAACTGCCCCTGAGCACGGGGAGCTGCTGACGGACGCCTCGTCCAGGAGGCACGAACACAAACTGTGGCAGGAACACAACCTTCACGTGTAGACACGACTGGTTTGAAGGGGTTCGACGACACGCAGGGGAGGATGCTGGGTACCTCCTGCTGGCGACCGGCTGGCGACCGCTGCAGGGAAACATCTCCGACAGCTCCTCGGCCTTTCAACATGTATCACTTTGGCTTGATTTGCATCGCGTTGGAAATAACACCTGATCACATTTGCCTCCTGGGTTCACGAGCGTGACTTATTGCTGTTGTCTCTGGCTGTTGCTCTGAGTCACGTCAGACAGTCAGTTGGGTTTTTTTTTGCAACTGCCAAGATGTAATCTCCCCCCGTGTCCTCTGGGTGAAGGACGTCTGCTGGAGAGGTCTTCAGGAGGAGAGAGGATTGCGCTCGGCAGCTTTAAATAAACTCTGCATTGTTTTATTGATGTTTTACTGGTGTAGAGTCTGAAGTCGTAATCTTTACTGTGCTCCGCTCCGGCATCAAACCCCCGGCACATAAATGTATTGAATACAATCTGCAGACGACTGTTTCACATTGTTGGCAGGTTCGGTGTTGCCTCAATATCTCCCTGCACTTTCTATTCTTGCTCTTCTGTTGAAAGGATATATACATGTGTTTATTCATAAAATAAAATCCACAAAATGCAGGTTTCACTTTATTTATGCAACAGCTTTTTATAAAGGGTAGCGTTCCTTTCATCAGAAAGTTCTATTTGACGTCAAACAAGCGGCAGCCGCGGCTGTTGTGGTGAAACGCCGCCTGTGTATTATGTAAATATGCATTCGAGCTTTTCAGGAATATGTGTGATGATGATGCTGCGGCGGCGGCGGAGTCACGGGATCAGGGAGCGCAGCCGGGAAACATGTGGAAGTCACAACAAGTGGAAAACACAAAACACAAGGCCACGAGGGAAAGTGGCTTCTGCTGCATGAAGTAATAACAACGAGAAGGATTATTTAAAATAATAATAATACATAAGTGGATAGAAATAACAAATATGCACATTTCAGGAGCTTAGACCAGACAAATGATGAGTGCTATTTTATGCCCCCTATTAATGTCCCTGTTACTCTTGCAGTGATAAGAGTTTCATTATTAACATCTACACACTCATATCTGTCTTTTATTGTAAATAATATTTAATATTTCATCATTATTTTTACTTTACCTCAGTTTTTGTGAAAGCAAACTGCAAAAAATCATCTTAATCCACTGACTAGAATTAAGTCTTTTAAATGAAACAATGGGATTTATTGGTATTTTATATAATATTTATATTATCTAAGTTAGTGTTGTGGGAAATAACTGATTTATTTTATACAAAAGTAGAAATAACTCTATGGGACATATAGAATCCATTGCCTGAAAAGGTGGAAATGCAAAGTTAAACATAAATGTCCAGAATTGAAGTCAAAGCCTTTTCGTTGAGATTGAAAATATCAAAATAATAAGTACAGCTACTGTTATATTAATATAAAATTACAGTTTAACTATAAATAAGCAAAGTACCAATTATTTCACACATCACCAGATATTTGGAATGTGTTTCTACTTGCAAATACTGAAACACAAATATTTCATATACCTGCACAATCTCCCTGAGCAGAAACTTCTTTCAACATGCGCTTTGAAATGATTTTGTATCTTTATATTGTTTATTTTGCTTTCATGGCTCAGCGACATTTTATAAAATCTCTCCACATCTGCAGTGAGAAGGTATTTAATGACATTTCCATTCCAGGAATTACAAACCTAACTCCGCAGCTTGTGTTACATGACACTGTAATTATCCTCGTCTTTCAAATATTGACACGCTCCCTCCGAAGCACCTGAAGTTTCCATGAGAGTGGAAACTGTGAGGTTGCTCTCTCGCCTAATCTGCGTCAATTCATCTGCACAATATCTGTCAAGTGTCGATTAAAAGCTTAATCCATTGTGTTGCTGATGCCGCAGGGATTCACGTTGGGAGCTTGACTGACGCCTTGTTTGTGCAGCAGAGCACTAAACCTCGCTCGCCCCGTAAAACAACAAGGGATACGTTGCATCATACCACAGCATCATTGTGGACGTGACAGCTTATTTTCTTGGCGAGCGAACGCAAAGGAGCCTGTTACATGCCTCTCTGACACTTTTCATTATCACCTGCACAAAAGCCCGAGTGAAAGACGAGGAGGAGGGAGCCTGACAGCATCCCCACGCTCATTCATCACAGGCCGAGGGATCTGCATCGGGCATCAGAGTCAATAAAACCCGGTGAAACTGGAGCTGATTTCTTGCTAAATTCCGCCATTAGTCACAGGCCCATATTTCAGGATTAGCCAATGCTAAAGGGTAATTGTTGCGCAGAGAGGGGGCGACTCCGTCTGACTCTCTGTGCACTTAACTTTGAACGCTGTTTGTTGAATGATCTTTTCTCTGTCGGCCTGTGGGTTTGTCTCTTTGTGGGATCCGGGCCCGGTGAGCTTTGTTCTCGCTCCTGAGCAGAGACGAGGGATCTGAGAGAATCGCCACGTGGGAACGAGACTGCATGTTTTAAAAAGTCTAATGGTTACCCCCTGAAAAGTTTGTCACATGCACGCTTTGCGCTTTTCCTCCTCCCGGCAGCGTTTAGCGCGGCGCGATCACATTTCTCCATCGAGGTGAAGCCGGCAGAAGACAACGTGACGCCGCACAGCCACTTAAGATCCCGCCTGATATCCGATAGAAGCCTTAATCGTTATTTTGGGGGCAAAGTGGGACAATGGCGCCTGCGCTGGAACGGTGATCGAGATCCTTTCCCCCCTTTTTTGTTTCTCGCCGCAATTAAAAGTCAAATATGTGTCATGGATGTTAGAGGCAGACTTTCAGCACTGGGCTTTACCCGCAGAGGGAAGTGCTGAGAAGCGAGCTATTATTTGCAACTCTATCCTGTTTGATTTCTCGCGGCAGTGGGAGGGGAGTCGCTCCCATTGAGCTCTGTGAAACAAGTAAACCATAACATTTGGTCAGTCCAACCCAGATATCCCATCGGGAACAGGCCTCCACAGGCTCGGGCTGGACGCTGAACTCCCGCTGAACCGCTTGTTAATGATTATAACCCTGATATATGCGGGTGTATATGGTAAATGAGGGCACACTTAGGAAACCACAGGGGCCTTGTTATGCTTTTGCTATTCTCTTACAGCTTAAGGAGGTCCACCTGTTCCCCGTTAAGTCGCAGCGTGTTACAGTTAACTTGGAATATTTAAAAAGTAACACGGAGAAACGTGGAATCGCTGCTGTCGGCCGGTCGGCTCCCGTCGGCTCTGCTCAGAGGCTTCATTGAAATGAGATGAAAACATTAAAGGTCGGATGCAGGACTGGATCCAGACGGAGGAGAAGCTGTGTTTCGTTGCTCTTGCGTGTGAAGACGTGATGAGAAGAGGCAGCAGCTCCACAGAAAGTCAATGGAGAGGGTGAGCGTGAAAACATTCCCTCTGCTTTGACTGTGAAAGGATTCAGTGGAAACCTTTCAACGCGGCTGAAAGGAGGAAATATGAAAACTAAAACATTGGACTCACGCTCACTTGGAGATGTAGTGAGCATCTGCGTGTTTGTGCACAATCACATGAAGCGGTTTCAATCTTTAAAGAGACTTTTACAAATCTGTGCCCAGCAGCACATTTCACTGTTTCACTGTTTCAGTCTCACGACCTGAATAAAGTGCAGCTGAGGAGAAAGCAACAGTTTGAGGTTGACGTGTAAGAACCAGCAGGTCTCACGTTACACTCATGTTCACATGTTTCTTTCTGTTTGTACCTGGTGTCAACACAAGGTCAAAGCACACAGAGGATTCTGTTGAACTTCAGGTATAAGACGGGAGGTCAGAGTTTAAATCTGAGTAAGAGATAAACGTGTTTGTCCTCAAAGTGCAAACTAACGTGACATCTGGACACAAAAAGACAAAAACAAATGTTCATATTATCATGTCAGCATTTCCTCGAAGCTTTTTTGAAATTGTATGTAAATGTTTAAAAGCTGCTGCATGTTCTCACGTCAGTTAATTTCTCTTGTCGAGCCGCCTCTGACTTATTCTATCTGTTCATCTGTCTGTCAGCTGCAGAGGACCGAGACCGAGGTTCACGTTTTACGATGCAGATCGATTCAGGTTTGTTATGACTTCAAAATATATCTAATATCTAATAGCTCTCTTCCTCACAATCCTGGACTCTATTTTCAAAATGCATCTATTCTGAACTGTAGAGCTGCCTTGGAAAAATTAAAATAAAATAAAATATCCATTATTTAGAATCACTCCACTTTAACCCGTCTATTCAACTGAGTCAGTAAATTACTTCATTTGACATCATTCTGTCTCATTGTTGCAGCTGATAATAATAATATTTAAAATAAACTTAGCACAAAAACAACACAAAGTCCTTCTCATAAAAACAGTTAAAAGATTGATGATAAAACAAGAAAAACAAGAAAAGTAAAACAAATGAAAATACATAACTTTACTGAAACAGACTTCAGCCATTTTGTCGCTCCGGCCGAAAACAAGTTCGACAAACCAAATGAACTTTGTTACTTCAGACAAGGAAGTTGTGTTTTTTTTTTTCCTGTCTTTTTGTTTGTCAGCAGGATGTTTTTCCATGAAACTTGATGGATGGGACACGGGCCAGGAAATAAACCATTAACATTTGACACCGATCAGAACAAACGGTGCATTCAAGAACCTTTCGGCCTTTAACATTATGAGACAGGAAGTTCCACTGACTGACAAAGACACACAGAGGCATTAAGGACAAAATACAGATGATCCATGAAGGGGTCGGATACCGAGGCAGAACATTTCTGGCTCTGAAAACCCGCCGCTGAGGCCGGAGCGTGAAACCGGTGACGTGGGAGCGTCTGGGAGAGTTGCCCGTTGGTGCCTGATGTGTCAGCAGCCTGAGGGGAAACAGCAAGAAGCCGTTCAGCTGGCACCGCTCTGACATTAATGACTGTAGTGAAGCTCCGCTGTGTTGAAATGGCATCAGGCCACTGGGCTTTACTGACAGTGTTCACACCTTCTGTCATCAACAGGTTTCTACTGGTCACATCACTTTCCCCTCCGCCGAGAAGTGGATTCCTCCCGATGCCGGCTCCGCTCGGGCGCCCAGCCAGGCCCTGTCTACATTTCACTGATGGACTCGAGCAGCAATTTGCCCCAACAAACTTATCCCAGCTGTTTTCGGGCCAAACCTCTGGAAAACACATCACTGCGACAATCTCAGGCATGTTTGGCTTCTTTCAGAGGACTTCTCAGAGATATTCCTTCCTGTTGCTCTTGTGATTTGAGTCCGAGTTGTTTTTTATAAAAAAAAAGAAAGCGAGAGAGAATCCAATCCTTTTTCAGACGAGCAACACCGAGTTCAGCGGAAACATGTCAGGAGATGAATAGCAGCGTAATACAGGCTTTGAATGTATTACAAATGACACCATCATAAATTACTTTCCCATAAGATGAAACAGACGCTTCTGCTTTTGAAGGTTTGAGCAGAGTTTGACGTCCTCTGGATATATAGTTAGATGGACGATACACAACCTTCTGGCACTGCAGGATGTAACGGGGGGGGGAAAGATCAGGAACAAATACAACATGAAGACTTCACCGTACATTTGTATTCATTTAATTCTCATTGTGCCTTAAGAAGAATTACACAGCGAGCAAGGGGGGCGTGTGGATGACGTTTCTGAAGAGTTGACTTCTGGGTACTCGTCCTCGTACTCGTCCACAGGAGGACGATAGAGGACCTCAGTGACCTGGTTAAAGAGTCAAATGTCTCAGGATGAAAAGGACTATTTAGACAAAGACGTGAAGTTGGAAAGACGACGAGATTCGAGAGCTTCTGGTGAAACTCTGTCAAATGAATGTGTAACAATAATATGAATAAATTGTATTAATGAGGCACTTTTGAAAACACCTCACTATTATTCTGATGATAGGATGACAGGTTACAGAGAAGACGTCTAGTTTGGATTCGACCCTGAACATCAGAGGATCCTGTGGACGTTCTCACACCGAAACTAAACCCCGGCCTGACAAATATGACAGGTCCAGTGTTGGGAGAGCAAGTCGTCACAGGATTCCTGTGCAGGGTGAAGAAGTTACACACACATCTGCTGCAGGAGAGAGTGACGGTCGAGGGGCCTTTGAATGTGCGGCGGAGGCCTCACGCTGCAGCCGGGAGAATGGCGAGGGGCTTTGCGTGGTGAAAGGCCTGAGAGCGGCGAGGTGGGGCGCTCTGACAGCCTCTTTGTGAGACAGGAATCCCGCGTTAATCGCAGCGCAGGGCGGCTGCCGGCGCTGTCACTGGGCTTTGGCTCCGCGGTGCCAGGTGAAATACCACAGGCTTGAATTCAACAAATGCTTATCTCCTGCTTTGTGCGGTGCAAGTGAGCGCTGAGTCCCGGCTGAGCAGATGAAGGCCGATGTGTCTGAGAGCGCAGCCTGAGCCCGTTTGTCAGAAACACATCTGTCGTTACCTCAGTAATGGGTTAAGCCTCCAAACCCTGTCAAATGGCACAGGGCTGACAAAACATACATCATCGTGTACTTACACACTGTTACCTCTGCTGAATGGTGAGAGCGGCAGCGTGTGATGACCTGCGCAGACACATGATACCAACACTGGTGTGTTCACTTCAGGTTCCACGTGGAACAATCAGTTTGCAGCAATGAACAGGAAACACAAGGAAAACACATGGAAATAGAACGAGGTGTAAGAGTTTGGAAATAGAGAAGAAGCTGACACATCAATCACAAATATTGAAAAATCTAAAATGAGCTTTTTAAAGTATTTCAGATTTCAGAAGTATTTTCAGTGACACATTGTTTGTTAAGGTATAGACAGTGAATAAAGATGGACGACATGACGGCTCCCAAAAGTGAAGCCAAAGCGTCTTGATAGGTCATTAACCCCGTCTCCTCCATGTTAGTTGATAGGACATGGACCAAACTGAGAAGTAAATGTTTCTCAAATATGTTTTTTGTTATTTTAGGAAGTTCTTATCATCTAAGTGCGACTAGACCGTCACATATTAGAGGCTCCTTCAAATGCAGCCTACGAATACGTTCCTTTCATCCCTGAAGGCTCCAACAGGTGGTTTCCCTCCCTGCCGAACATATCCCAGGATTCATTGCACTTGACTAAACGTTTTTTAAAGAGCTAATGGCGACGACAAGCAATAAGACGTCCGACGCTTGAGTATCAGGCTTCGACTCAGCTGAACGGCTCATGGTCCACTCATCATGTCCAACTTCAGCTGTGTTGTCAGGCGACAGCAATAAGGGCGGGACGAGCTGCTGAGGCCAATCAAACCATCTCGTTTCAGTTCGACCTCCGTGTTCTACCCGGCCCATGAATGAGGCCGTCTTCGTAGACCCCAGAATTGAGACACAGCTCCTTATGACTCCACATTTAAATCCACTACATCCAGATTTTTATTTAGATCTGCACCAAATTGCACAGACTCATGAATATCAGTCCCATTAATGTGTCTGATTACATCAAGATACATGAATAATTCTTTCTGTAGGAGCAAATCAATATTTAAAGGACTTACACACAGTAAACAAGTGACAGCCTCTAATAGTTTTATTTTTATAAGACTGTGGAGAAAATTAAATCAGTAAAATGTTGGAGAAAATGTCGTGAGTGTCAGAAGAACTAATAACAGAACCAGGCTACTGACGATCTTTTAACTCACAGGTCAAAGAGCAGGACAAACTGTTTGACCTCTCAAATACATCAATGATTTCATGACGCGGACACAACTGCACATTTAAACTGTGACGTTTCCACGTGAGTGATCCCGTTTTAATCTTGAGATTCCTGCAGCTCTGGCACTTCGGGTGATTTAGTGACAGAAAATGATCGTCCCACACACTTAACCTGTCCATTGTTGAGGCTCCGCACTAAATTTTACGAGTGGAAACAAGTGATCAGTCGCAGCGTGCCACACATACCAGGCCTGAGCTCCCTGTGTTCGTCTCTCTGCAGCGATTCAAACAGGAAACTCAGAAACTAAACTCGTTTACACGTTTTCCTCCTCGACCAGACGCTACACACACGTATAGTACCTCCCTCTCTTTTTCACCTTAACACCAGTAACCTCTCTGCTTTGGATGTGGTGGAGATGAAGTGGTCTTAACAGCTCACAGATGCTCCCCAGGCGCTGATGGTGGGCAGGTATTCAGGGCAGATTTTATACCTCCCCCCCCCCCCCCCATTGTGAGCTGCAGCGATTCACTGTGACAAGTTTAAAACACATGCGGCCTTCACACTTTCAGCTTCGCGCCTGCTACAAGTTGAAAGAGCTGGAAACACATTTGGGTGAAAACGAGCCAAACGAACCTGTTTCATCTGATTCCAGAAGAAGAGCACACGGCTCAATTACAGGTGTCATTAGCACACGTGCACGAGAAGCAGTTTCTCTTTTTGTAGTCGCAGTAAAATGTGAAATGTTTCGTATTCTGCGGCTGACACTCATCTTCCTTTTTCAAAGGTCTGGCAGAAACCGCCTGTCAATCAAAACCTCCCCGGAGAGGATTGCAGTGGGGGGTTTTGTTCCTTGTGTGACGGTGTTTGAAGTGATGGAGACGACAGATCGGTTCTCCTCCTCAATAATAAAATCAAATACATTAAATAAAGACATAAGCTGATAAACCATGGGGGGGAGAGACACAGACGAAGATGACTAGAGCTGGTATCGATGTGCTGAAAAACAAAAACACATGTTACTTCCTGCCTCCACCTGACGCTCCACCCTCACCTGAGTCCTGTGGTTCATTTGTTGCTGTTGTCGAAGCGTCTGAGCAGAAAACCTCCCGCTTGTTGTTCATGTGTGAAAGACTTAACTGGTGAGAAAGTCCAGAAACAATGTTCCAGAGATCGTCCACAGGTCAGGTCTGAAAATGGCAACACATCATCATTCGGGAACAACACAAGTTTCAACATAACCTCTTGAATTATAGAAACTTGAAACAGATTGTAAAGTGGAAGATTCCTCTGCGTCTAACATCGAACAAAAATAAAATGTGCCTTGACAGAAGCTCACTTTGGACATTGAGCAACCAGAGCCTTCGCTCTGCATGTGCCAACGACCACTCAGGGTTTCATTTATGGATCTTGATGAAAAAACCAGGTATATTTAAGTGACTGATAGTTATACATGATAATGATAGTGTGTGGGTTGATTGAGTGTCAGTGACGGTCGGGCCTTCGCTCTTCTGAATGCACAGAGTCCTGGTTGAGATGTTGCAGACTCTCCGTCAGACGCCGGACCAGGTTGTGCTCGATGCTTACACCTCATCCGCTGACAATAACAACATCTGTGCACATGTGTAATGTGTCAGAGGAGATCAGCGAGCAGGGTTATCACCGATATCGTCCTTGCTGCTGCTGCTGCTGCTGCTGCTGCTGCTGCTGCTGCTGCTGTGGCCACCAGATGTCGGGCAGCTTGTAATATTAAGCAGCGTGCTTTAACAGTGAATGGCAGAACACCTGCAACACAGGCAACTACAAAGAGGCTTCCCCTGACAGCGTTTCCTCTCCTCTCAGCCTCCTGCATGACCCCGGCACCATCTTGGAAAAAGATCTCAGCACCGTTTTGCTCGGGACCAGACGCCGGTCCCCTGAGAGCGCTCAAACCCAGCACGCTCACAAGGAGCACTGGCAGGCAGAATATGGAGGGTGGAGTAATGGAGGAGGGCACGGTGCACCTGCCCGTAAATCTCGCCCGAAGGTTTTCCTTTCATGGGAAGTGCTTGAAGAGGGAACTAACAAACACTGGTCAGAGGGCCGGAGGATAGAGCTGAGAGGGAGAGAGGGAGAGAGAGGGGGGAGAGAGAGAGAGAGGGAGAGAGAGGGGGGAGAGAGAGAGAGAGAGAGAGAGGGGGGGAGAGAGAGAGAGAGAGAGAGAGAGAGAGAGAGAGGGAGAGAGAGAGAGAGAGAGAGAGAGAGAGAGGGAGAGGGAGAGAGAGAGAGAGAGAGGGAGAGAGAGAGAGAGAGAGAGAGAGAGAGAGAGAGAGGGAGAGAGAGAGAGAGAGAGAGAGAGGGAGAGGGAGAGAGAGAGAGAGAGAGAGAGAGAGAGAGAGAGAGAGAGAGAGAGAGAGAGAGAGAGAACCAGACATAAAGAGAGGGAGAGTAAAAGAGAGAGGGAGAGAATTAGACAGAAAGAGACAGAGAGAGAGTAAAAGAGGGGGGGAGACATAGAGTGAGAGAACCGGATAGAGAGAGAGAGAGAGAGAGAGAGAGAGAGAGAGAGAGAGAGAGAGAGAGAGAGAGAGAGAGACAGAGAGAGAGAGGGACAGAGAGAGAGAGAGAGACACTCACTAACAGAGAGAGAGTGGGGGGGGGGGGGGAATGATGTTCATTCCCTGAGACGACTCAACAGCTGGAGTGAAGTCGAACACCTCAGAGATCCAAGAGTTTGTCTTGTCCAGCGGTTTGTGTGAATGTGCACTGATCTGGTAACGTTACACCCAATAACTTCTGTGGGCGAGCAACAGATACACTTCAAACACTGATGATGATGATGTCATGAAGAGAGAGAGACTCACATATAATCACTATAACTCTGTGAAACATTATTAAGCAGCAACAAAGAATTATACCTGTGTGAAAGAATATGTGGGAACTGAGAAATAGAGACAAAAGATGAAAAGGGTGAAATAGAAAATAATTTCACTTCAGCAGCAGTGAAAACTTTTTTTCATGTCAAGTTTTTTTCGTAGCTATTTACCTCAATTTGAGGTAAATAGTGATTTGTGAATATTGACCACACAAATTAAATTTGACTGATTGATTGATTGAAGTAGGATTTTTTTATATAGAGGACATTTACTTACTTACTACTACTACTAATGATAATAATAAATTTATATAGCACTTTTGTAAATTTGAGATATTTCAACCTGTCTCAAGTTCTGATGTCAAAAGTTATTTTTTATAAACAAGAGATGAATAAATACAAAATAAAGATAAATGAATAAATATGGAAAATGAAGTGGGAAAATAAAATATTCAGTGGTGTAATATAACAAAGTACATTTACCTAGTTACTGTATTTAGGTACATTTTCATGTAGCTGTTCTTTACTTGAGTAGTTTTACTTTCAGGTACTTTTACTCCTCTACATACCAGCAAATGTCTGTACTTTCTAGTCCAGTAGATCTATATTTAGTTTTTATGTTTTTAAATCAATAAGAAGAGTGTCATTGGTCACCTTGTCCAATCAGAGCGGGCAGGTAACACGAGACTCCGCCTCCTCACCTGACATGGATTCAGAAGAGATAACGACTCTGCCATAAGGGAATAAAATACACAAATACTTTAACTTCTAATACTTTAACTGCATGTAAAAGCAAGTACTTACTTATTTGTATTAATGTAGAAAAGTTCATGTGGTACTTTTACTTTAACTTGAGTATATTTCGTGTCTATTTATTACTTTTAATTATAGTAAAATGTTTCCTCCACCATTAAAAACCAAAGAGACGTGAGAAGGAAAGTGAAGGAAGAAGAGAAGCTTCTTCCAGCTGCTGATGTCAGTACATACTCGTCTATGTGATGTTTAAACTGTGTGATACTTTGAATGTGGAAAAATAGAAATCCTACAGAGACAACCGTAACACAACAAACAAACTCTATGATTTGTCTTCACTGTTCAAACAGACGCTCCATCGTCGCACTGGGAAATAAAACGAGTCCACCACAACGCAGCCTGAGCTCTGGTTATTCAAATGAGACGCTGGGACAAAGCAAACAGCTCGATGACTAATGTGGCTCATGTAAAACTAATTATAACTCACACTGTGTTTGCTCACACCTGTGCAAGAAAACACTGTGTGAGTGTATCTGTATCTACACTATGTGATCATGTAAAGGCATTACAACATTTAATACACAAAGATTAATGATACAGAGTTTTATTCAGTGTGTTCTTGACAATGTCTTAAAATTAAAGGTTGTACTGTTAATTGTGCCAGAAATATTAATATTTCACAGATATATAGACTTTTGGTGTTTCATCAATTGTTCTGCCATCAAATATATAATATGTTCAAAAGATTGAATTGTGTTTTAGATTTATTGGTTGTTATTTTATTCGTCCACTTGTTCTTCTTTTGGCTGGGACACCCACTCTGACTCATTTCTGAGTCACTGTTCCCATCAAATATATATTTAAAATAAATAATAAAATACAAGGCTGATTATTTGAACTGTGCAGAAATGCATCAATAAATAAACTTGAAATCATCATAACAAAAATGTCATAAATTGTCAATCAAAAGCAACACAAGTGTATGATGAGGTTCTGTATGTGTTTTATAATAATATGAAATATAACAAATCTACTTAATCAAGCCAATAGCAATTTTATAACAGCAAGTAAATTAAAATTGATTGCACCATATGAACCAAAATTATTTAAGAATGAATTATTTATCAAAACCACATTAAATAGGTAATTCTTACTTGGATCAAGGTATCTTTTGCAGTATATTATACAGTATTATCATTAATAATACAGTATTTGCATGTGTAACGTCTCTCTGAGGAATTTGTACAGTACCAGAGATCAGTCGTTAACAGTTCAGAGTTAATATGAACAACTTTAAAAGCCATTTAATCACTTTTTTGAATAAGGGTATTCATAAGGGTTTTCAAAGTAAAACAACAAACCTGAAGGACATTTTCTTCAGTGTTGCCTCAGTGCATATTGTTCTTATGATGAGATTTTCATGGCATCTTGTTTCAGATTTTTTTTATTTATGTCATTCTGGCTTCACAGAGAAAATAAAGGAAAGAATGGGTTCTTCAGAGAAAAGGAGAAAAGGGGGGGATCAACTCAAGGGCTCCTCTTTGCATCTGTGAGGGAACGGTCCATTGTTCAGCCCGACTCTGCAGAAACATGCAGACTTTTGACAAAATGTCACGCCTGTGCTTCACCTGAGGCTTTTTACCGAGGGCTTCAAGGTGAATGGAAGCCACAACCACTAGTCCTTTCACTGCCAAATGACTGCGGCCGAGCCCTTTCCTGGATCGGTGAATCTGAAGGGGCCGGCGGTTTCAGCCACAAAGTTAATCAGCTTCGCCTTTTGGCTGAAATTTACATCCAGGAACCCTGAGCACATCCTTTATGGAGCCGTGTGAGAAAGGGCAGGCTTGTTGGGGAGGGGAAGTCAAGATCAACATTTAAATGTGCGGCTTTGTTAATTGATCTGTGAGGTATTCAAATGACGGAGCACTTTGAATGTCTTACAAGGTCATCGAAGTGTCATCGCCCACAGATGGACTGATAGTGTGTACCGAGGGAAATAAAGAGCTTTAAAACACTATCTGACAAGTATTTGATCATACTGATACTTCATATTTCAGCAATCCAATGAGATACATCTGAACATAGCCTCATATTTATTGTAAAAGTTGTCTTAAAATAACTATCACCATGGTGCACACCCCATATTTCCCACCAAAAGTTCAGGATTATTGCACAAATATGATTTTCTACAGCTTGTGCATATTTCTTGTCTTTCTGTACAAGAGTAAGATGGAAACATTCAAAAATGTTTATTTCCATGTTTAATTTAAAAAAATCATGAATCTCAGAAGGATTGCACATTAAAAATAGAATATTCCTCGATATATTTCTATTGTTTAGTTTATTTTTCTGACATACACTTGATGAAAATGCAGCCGAACTGAGCTGAAGATGATCAGGACAGAAAAGCTCATTATCGGAGTTGGAACAATCAAATGTGCAGTGAAAACAGCTTCATCTTTTCATATTGAAAACAAAACAAAGCCTCTGATATCACAACGATGCAAATGGAACCTGTGTGTGATTTGCATGAGCGCACAACGCTGTGATCAGACTCACTAAGTTAGTGCATGTAAGTGTGAGCTGCTCCTCAATCACTGTGGAGCTGACATGTTTGTTCAGAGCTTCGCTGCTGCAGGGGCCAGTTCACAGGGGCCACCGCTGGTCACTGCTGCCCTCCGGTGTCCACTCTGCAGACTGCACGGACCTACACACACACACACACACACACACACACACACACACACACACACACACACACACACACACACACCACGTTCTGTTTTTTTTGCAGTCGCTCCTCGTGTAGGTTTAAAAAATATTGTTTCCACAGATCACTCATCTTTTTAGAATGAATCTGTGTCAACACTCACATATGATGATGACACATGGTGACATTACTGTTTATCCCATTACCCAGAGATGCACAGAGAGTATCTGTAATATTCATATTCAATATGACCATTTGATTTAGTACACTGAATTCCATTTCAGCGTTGATGTTCTTGTAATCTTATTGAATAAATTGAGCAGTAAAATTGATAGGTGATTTATGTTTTGTGGTTTTTAGATTCTTGACCTACAATAAAATATATATATATATATATATATATATATATTGCATAAGTTGCAAGTTAAAGTCCTGCATTTATAATTCTTCAAAAGTGAAAGTGAATATCAACAACAAGTATTTAATACATCAAAGGAAAAAGCTCATTGTGCTGCAGGAGCCATAAAATTATTTTCTTTTCATCTGTATCTTTTTTCTTTTATTATATATAAAAAATAAGGATATTATGGGATGTCGTCATGGTGAGTGAGCTTTGCACAAAGACAGACTTTGAATAATTCTGCAACTTTTCAGTCTACCTTTGTGTGTTTCTTTATGTCATTCCTCTAAACTTGCAGTTCAACGTCCTCTTATGAAATCTGGTAACTTTAGTGGTAAATAAACTTGATAGTTTTTGTGTGATCTTGCCTTAAAAACAAACAACAGATTAACAGATAACCATGTTAAAACTATAAAATTTCAATTAAGTGATGGATCATTTCCCAATCAGACTGGAAATGGGTCTTCAACAGGAAGTAGCAGAAATTGGACGACCAGAAGTTCACCCAGAAGCAAAATGTGAGTCTGGGAACTTGTAAACAATTGTGCTCCCTCTGCATCCAGCTCTCTGCTGTATTTACCTCAAACTCTTAAACACCCTCAACTGTCTCTTAGGTTTTAAGATCCCCTGAAGTAAAACACCTTCAGATATTCCACTGAAGTCTGAAAACAAAGAGAAGCCAACAGGGTGTGAAAGTCATGAACTGATTTGTCAGATGAAAGGTTGAGATCCTCATCAGCCCCTCAGTGAAATTACCTGGAAAATAGTTTCATCTTGTCCTGCGTCATTCAGAGATGTTGTTGAAGTTAATGGTGGTTATGATTCTCTCACCGCGCTGGTGCAGCTGACAACCTGATGAGGGGGAAAGAATCCCTTTACTTAAAAACACAGACATCCAGCGCAGGTGAAGGAGAAGACCTTAGACCTTCAAGACAATTATTTGATATATTATATACAAACTAAGTGGAATGGAAACCTCTGTTCTTTTTGAGACGGGTCGTGTGATGGCTCACTTCCAGTAAATCACAGGTGACGGTTTCATGTCCAGTGAGAAGAAGAAACAAATAAAGGAAGATTCTAACAAACATGAAGTAAATCTTAAGGTGATCAACTCACAATCTCATGTGTTGTTTGTTGAGTGAGGAAGGGTTTTATTTCCTGGGGTTACACCAGGATCCTTTCCCTGTATATATAGGACAGTACAACAAAAACACAACAAATAAGAATACACAACTCATTTGTTGTTGTGTTTTCCTATTTGCTGTTGTGGTACACTTTAGGTTGTTGTACTTTACATTGTGCTATTGTTACTTACTTGTTATTTGTGTAATTAACTTTAAAAAGCTCTGAATTAAAAGCAACGAAATAAATCTTGTTTAGCAGAAGAGGATTTAACCCTGATGCTCTTTGACTCTTTGCTATTATACATATTTGATATTTAACACAGATTATCACAATAATCTCATGAATGAACTTTTTAAAATTGTTTTTATTTGCAGCTTCTGCTCAAAGATAGAAGGTAGATAGACGGTGGGCGTGATCCAGCCAATCGCCGCGGAGGTGGGCGGGACTTCCGGCGACGTCGACGAATCAGCGATGGCGACAGAGTGAAAGTTGAAGGTGTCAGCAGAACAACATGGAGGCGGAGTGAAGCTGTAGCAACACTCAAACACTTCAAACTGAGCAGGAGCAGCGCAGCCCGAAGGTAAAACCACCGGATCGCGAACCCGACACCACTCCCGGTAACTGTCAAACGTTCCGCCCGGGCCCCCAGGCTCCGGGCTCCGGGAAGCTGCGGGGTCTGCCGCGCGGAGCTAGCGGGGCTACGTGCTAAGCTAGCGTTAGCCCTTTAAGCTAGCCGTTAGCCAAGTTGCTCCGACGCCCGAGCGGAACACGGCCGTTTAAAACCGTCCCCGGGGCCTGTCCTCGCGGAGCCGGGCCCCCCCCCGGGTTGACGGTAAAGTGTATCTGCGTCTCTGGACGTGTCACCGGGCTCAGGGGCTCCACTTCCGGATGAAGTTTGATGTTCGTGCACATCTGTGATGGCCCCCAGGTTGTTCTATGGAGGAGGGGAGGGGGGAGAGAAGCCATGATCCAGTCCGAGTTGGACAGTTACAGTCCGGGAGTGACAGCGATGCTAACGCTACTTCATCTGTCTCCTATAAACATATCAACTCAGCAGTTATACCTGATTTATAACGTGTGGAACTGGCTCTTTAAAGCTGTTAGCTCAACACTAACCGACGCCCCCCCCCCCCCCCGCTGCTGAACGTTTGACAGTCTGACTCCCAACATCATCACATTGTGTTATATATAATGATAATAAACATATTATAACTGTAACATCCGGTGAGACAGGCAGCTGATGTTTGCATCTGGACACCAGTCGTGTGCAGGTTGGACAACACGAGGTAGTCGTGAAACCAGTTTGTTGATACTGGTGAATGGAAAGAAGATGTTTCCAGTCCAGTTTTGATAATAATAATAATAAAAATACTCTTTATTCATACAGCACCATTCAAAATACACTGACACGCTGGATTACAAGCACAATATGAAGGGTTGAGCTTCAGGCACTACAATGTAACTAAGGATGCTTCCAATTTGTAGTGGTCATAGATTCCTTTGATCTCTAAGACCGAAGGTGAAAGATTCATACGACCTGAAGAGAAACGATAGATTGTTTTTGACCTGAGCAGATCTACTCGTCTGGATGTTGTGATAGTGATGACACCACCTACAGCCAAACAGAAGGTCAGGTGATTGGCCTTCTTCTCACTAAGGAGCAGAAGGAGTTTGGGACCAGTTAGATGCCTTCAGGATTTTACTGCTTGATGGATACGAATGTAAACATCAGTTGTGCTAAAACTTCCACAGTATAATATAATAATTCTGTTGAAGAATATGAAGGGAATATTAAAATCCAATTATGATGTTGATAATCAATGTTATTGTGGTGTTGGACTTGTATCCATTTGTATCCACTGTAGCTGTCTGGGATCCTTCCAGCAGTTCAGTAGATGTCCACCCCCTCAGACACACCAGGTGGTATGTCCCATCCTGGCCCTTCTCCGGGGGCCGGTCTCTCCCCAGGGCCCATCTTGGGCCCCAGCCCTGGACCGGACCCTTCCCCCGGCTCTGTTCACAGTATGATGGGACCCAGTCCTGGACCGGGAACACCCAATGCACCCCATGGCATGCAGGGCCAGGGCGATTACTCTCAGGACAGCATGTATCCTATGCACAAGGTACAGTGCCTATGTTGCATGATGAGGAACATAAATTTGGATTATAGAAATACCCAAATATATTTCAAGTCAAGGCCAAATCGTCTATTTATTATGTTGTGTTTTTATGACAAAATGATGATTACATTACATATATTAGTCTTTTGTTGACATCACAGATCACAAAGACTAGAGAATATCTTAATATTTAGTATACATATTACATACATATACATATACATATTTAATCTTACTCATTCTCTTTCCATTTTCAGCCCATGGAGGGGATGAATGACAAGACGATGGCAGACGCGATGCACTTTGGTCACATGAAAGGTGTGGGGATGAGATCTCTGCATAGTGGGATGGGGCCTCCACAGAGTCCCATGGACCAGCACAGCCAAGGTCTCATATTGATTTGTTTTACTAAAATTAAAAGTTGTTGACTTTCTAAACAGGCTGAGGAAAACAAAGAAGAAGTCCTCAGTGGGAACTGAAATGTAATTAGTTCTTTTAGGCAGTGACTCCCAACCTTTTGAGGGTTGTGACTCGTTAAAGAAATACTTCTTCACATGTTGCTTATGTCTTCAAAATATAACCATACTAGCTAAATGGTCATTATTCATTCTCACAATCTTATTTGTCGTTAACAATAAAATAATCAATCATTATAATCAAATTTTTAAACAAACAGTCACGTTTTGTGCTTTTCTAAAAAGGTCTTTCTTTCTGCTATAGGATACTTGTCTCCCCATCCATCCCCCATGGGTGTCCATGAGCATTCTTCCAGCCCCATGTCGGGAGGTGGAGGAGGTGGAGGAGGTGGAGGAGGTGGCGGTCCCACGCCACCCCATATGACGCCCTCACAGTCAGGCCCCATGATGCCCATGGATCCCCAGGGAGGCATGCCCAGTATGTCCAACATGGGCCAGCAGGCGCGAGGACCTTCTGCATTCAACCCGGTCCAGCTGCAGCAGCTCAGAGCTCAGATCCTGGCCTACAAGATCCTGGGCCGCGGGCAACCCCTGCCTGAAAACCTCCAACTGGCTGTTCAGGGCAAGAGGAGCCTACCCATAATGCAACAGCAGCAGCAGCAGCAACAACAGCAGCAGCAGCAGCAGCAACCGCCACCAAGTGCGAGTCCGTACAACAGGCCTCCGGGTATGGACATACAGTTTAACTGGTTATTGACACAATGGGATTTTCTTAATTATGAGCAAGACAATCATATCCGATGAACAGATCTGAACACACTTAACTCATTCCTATACATTTCTGTTTGTGATGCTAATATTAAGAAATGTATATATAAAGATATCTGCCCATTAGTGTTGATATTATGGAGATACTGTAGTTTGTATGTTTTCATATTTATTACAAAGTATCTAATTAGTTTTCTGTTTCATATGAAAACCAGAGATGAATCTAATCTCAAAGAAAAGAATAAAAGCACTTTAGTAACACAATAAAATAATATAACAACTTTTATCTTGTTGAAAGGAATGGCAATGGCACCTTTGGGTGGACCCCAGTTGAGTCCCTGTCCGACCCCGACCATGCAAGGACACAATCAGAGCTTAGGACCCAAGCCTTGGTCTGATGGTAAGTACAGTGAGAGGCTGCGTTCACACTGATGAGTGAATTCATTTTAAAACAGACAAACGTCCACACGAGCATTTTAACTCTATCAGAAACCCTGGTTTGTATTCAGTGTTCGTCTTTGTCAACCTGCCCCAGTAAGAGTTGACCCCGTCTCTGGTCTCCAGGTCCAGGTGGTGATAATCAAGCCAATGCTCAGAAGCACCTAACCCCTGCTTCCAGTGGACGCCCGTCCCCGGCACCAGCTCAGGCTGTTGCTGTGCCGACTGGGCCGATGCCAGGCGGCTCAGTGGCCCCTCAGCCTCCCGGGCAGCAGGTGTCCCCCATGCTCCAGATGCAGCAGAAGCAGAACCGGATCACGCCGATCCAGAAGCCCCAAGGTTTGGACCCAGTGGGAATCCTTCAGGAGAGGGAGTACAGGTATTCATCACCCCCTCCCTGCACATACAACTCATAAACAATTCATAAAACTATCTCCACTGCCTTTGAGGTGTAATCATTAGGTCATGGAACGACAGTTTAACATTTGAGACCCATGATTTAATTTTATTATCCTGTTTAAAAATGTAGAAGAAAAGACATTAATTGCTTTCATATCTCTAGATTTTTTAATTTACAACAGCAGATGATAATTTAAATTCAACCAAAATTAGTTGGGCTCCTAATTGTATTTCTTTATGCAATCGTTCTGCATTGCTTATTCTTTAATATAAGCAAGTTTCATTTCATAGCATAACGGCAAACATGTGCAGATACCGTTTGTCTGGCAAAGGCTCACGTTGGAGGATTTTATCGACCAACCGATAAATCGACTTTACATCCCTCAGATGTGTGCTAAATAAAGAGATGTGCACTTATAGAGGAGTGCATATTTCACAGTTCACATTTGAAGTTGTTATGTGAGTGAAGATCGTAGCTGGAAATAACACACACACACACACACACACACACACACACACACAAACACAAACATGCTGGAGGCGGAGAGAGAGAGAGCGAGAGCGAGCTGGGTGTTAAACCACTTTGGTGCAGAAGCTTGAGCTTAACATTGATTTTCTTCAGATTTGACCTGTGAAGGAGGTGTTGTGGGTTTTTACAGAAAATCGACTCAGGGTCCCGACATTAAAGATTTCCTGCAGAATTTGAAAAGGGCTCAACTTCCTCGTCTTACCTGTGCACTTACCATCGTGAGGAGCATTTTGTGTGACGTACATACACTTCCCCAGCTCACTGGGAGATTACTCACTGTACCATCCTCTGAAAAACAGAGACGGCGCCTTGAGGCTTGTTTTTCTTCATGAAACTTCAAGGCTCTTGTTTTGATAGAATCTTCTTCGTGGTTTCAGATCTGCCCTGACAGACAGAGGAGGTGAAGAAGAAGAAGAGCTGACCTCTCTTCACCTTGTCTGTCCAATTATACCGACTCAGCAAACACTATCTCGTTAAACTGGCGGAAAAAAACTGAACCATGGGTAGTGCTCATACATACTTAATAATTTATTGATAAACACCCGAGACTCCAAAGAAGTTGTTGCTCAAAACCAATAATATCCGAGTTTATCTGTCTTTATGAGCGGATGCTTTGGGTTAGTATGACAGAGTTTCTCTGGACAGACTTTGTGTTTTCCTCAGTGAAACTTTTTACAAAGCTCACCGGGTACCTGCACCAAAGAAGTTAGGATACAGAAATGTTAGGAATTGACCAAAGCTGTGTTTTTACAGCTGTATTAGGATCAGCCCTTAAATAAAGACTCACAGTCAAAGTCCATAACAAACTCTCACTCCTCCAGTAGTTAAAAACAAGTTCTGGGTGAATGATCAAAGAAAGATCATTATTTTGCTCATATAATCAAATTTCATCCTGATGATAAATTATACTTTGAACTTCTATAATGCTACTGATTCTAATTTCATATTTTATAGTCAACTGGCCCAACATGTGCCATTTTAACAATTAGCCAGATAATAAGTCATTTTGTGTTCACAGCTATTAAAAATATCTACTGATTCAAATGAAAGCATAAAACTTATATCACGTTACTTGAAATGTCTGTTAAGACCAAAAAACTAGTTCTAAAAAAACGCTTTGAGCTTTAGGAAAATGTAAATTATATTGACTAAGCAATCAAACAAAGATTGACAAATAATAATTAATTGCAAGTCTCATAATTCCAGTGAAATTGACTCCATGTGGTCCTGATGTTCTTCAGATTACAGGCTCGGATCGCTCATCGGATTCAGGAGCTGGAGAGTCTGCCGGGCTCGCTGCCTCCGGACCTGAGGAGTAAAGCCACAGTGGAGCTCAAAGCTCTGCGCCTGCTCAACTTTCAGCGACAGGTACACGACCGCCTTCAACACTCCTGCAACTGAGTGCAGTTCGTTCACTGTGACTCATCCTCATTTAAGTGAATGCGGTCACAGACTCCCTTCAAAAGGTTCAAACTTCGTTGGGCCGTGTCCCTCTTAATTAGTTTCCGAGAAACATGGAATATTCTGTTCTCTGAGATTCTTATGTGACCAAATCTGTGACAGTGCGGCTCAAAAGTGTGATAATTTGACAAAGAATGACTCTTTTTTCTTAATAATAACGAGGTTTTCACACATCCACATTCCCTAACTGTCGAAGATAATGAAACACATGAGTTGTGGCAGTTGTCATGTTATTTTAACTGGGGATTGAAAATGTTACAAAATAGAATAATGCCCATAAAAGAAATAAGTCATTTAATTTCATTTGGATTGCATCGTCCCTTTTTTCCTGAAATTCACATCAAAGACATATTACAAAGGTTTCAAGGAAAATAATGAAAAGTTTCATGTCATGAGGAAAGTTAACTTTACATTATTAAGTGTCAACACTGTGAGTAAACATAGAAATAACTTCTGATGTGTAACCTTTTTTTTCATCTCCAGCTGAGGCAGGATGTGGTGGCGTGCATGAGGCGAGACACAACCCTGGAGACCGCCCTCAACTCGAAGGCGTACAGACGCAGCAAGCGCCAGACGCTGAGGGAGGCCCGCATGACCGAGAAGCTGGAGAAGCAGCAGAAGCTCGAGCAGGAAAAGAAGCGCAGGCAGAAGCATCAGGTGACCAGCACAAGGGCGTCTGTCCTAAAAGTCAGGACAGAGCAGTGTCAGGGCTGATTTCAGGGTTTGGAATCCAAATGGTCTCATGATTGAACCACTACAGCAGCAGCACTGTTTCCTAAACACGCCACGCTGCACACATTGGAAAATGAATCCCTTTTAAAAACAAGTGCTTTCGATTTTGACACAAAATACAGATCACTTGAGATTGAGAAGAGAAAACTTTGAAACAATCATCGAAAACATTTCTCGTCAAGGGCGTCCACACCTTCATCAATCCCTCCAACAAGGCATCAATCAGTGCCTGTATATTGAAATGTTCCATCTCAAGTGGAAGACAAAGTAAAGTCTGGTAATTCAGCACATAACTGTATTTGATAATGATGTTATGGATTATTTTCGGGCATTTCTATGCTTTTATATGATATCTCCAGGGAAGGATGGACAGGGAAAGAGGTGGAAAGTTGCAGAATGATGCACAGTAACTTATCCAGCTGCTTATGGCTTATGCAGCCTAACTATTTGCATCCTTCAAGATTGTTTTTAATACTTCAACAACTTGCACGTCTCGTCTTCTCAGGAATATCTCAACAGTATCCTTCAGCATGCCAAGGACTTCAAGGAGTACCACCGCTCCGTGTCCGCCAAAGTCCAGAAAGTCACCAGAGCCGTCGTCAACTGGCACACCAACACCGAGCGGGAGCAGAAGAAGGAGACCGAGAGAATCGAGAAGGAGAGGATGAGGAGGCTCATGGTAAGAACCCGGAAAACAAAAACAAATGTCATCAGCACTGTTGGAAATAAGAGCTGGAAGCTTCACACTTTTTCATGGCTGTCTCTCCTTAATAATATAGATTTCAAACAAAACAAAAAATCACTTTACATGATATTGTGATGATGATTATCTTTGAGAAGCTCTGCTCAACCTCCTGTCACCATCTCCCTCTCAGGCAGAAGACGAGGAAGGCTACAGAAAACTCATCGACCAAAAGAAAGACAAGCGTCTGGCGTACCTGCTGCAGCAGACAGATGAATATGTGGCCAACCTCACCACGCTGGTGTACGAACACAAAGCTGCCCAGGCCGCCAAGGAGAAGAAGAGGAAGAAGAAGAAGAAGAAGGTAGGAAGGGAAGTGGTGGTTTTGTGATGAGCAAAGTTTCACATTTTCTCACCATGTCTCTCAGTACTCTGTGGCTGCTCGACTCTAACTCATCCCTAAACCCATGCTCTCCCACAGAAGATATAAAAAGACCACAAGTACACTTAAATGTTAGTCGATCCGTGACCTATTTTTCCGTTTCCATAATCCTTCTAATCTCACGGTTCATTATTGTGTTTACTTCAAGCCTCTTCCACAGTGACAATGAGGTGATCGCCAAAGGTCTCACACTCAAAGAGACATTAGCTCAGAATTCACGGCACCTCGCACAATTTCATACGCACACTTCAGTGAGAGACGCAGAACAAATCAATAAAGTCCTCTGGTGTCGTCACAGAACAACACCTGCTGAATCCAGCACATCGCTACGCTGACGTTAGCCAATCAGAAACCCTGCAACCACGCGCTCTGCTATCTCACTTAACTGTGTAATGATGAATCTGGGAATAGCATCTAAGAAAGTCTCAACACTGAAGGTAAACACGGAGTAATTTAGATAATGAGTTAATAATCCTGTTGGAGAGCTTTTCCTCTCTGATCACTGTGCAACGGAGGAATGGATCAAAATTGTGCCATTAAAACCCAGTAGCCCCATTACAGGGCCACTATTACTGAGATACTGGAGTGATCTATACTTTGAAAAATACCATTTTGTGATGTGATCACAGCACTTAGAGTGTGGCGGCTGAACGGGTCTATGTGTTTGATGTGTAGAAGGTGGATGGAGATGGTGAAGGCACCAGCGCCATTGGACCTGACGGAGAGGTAAGCTGCTGCAGTGGTGAACTGTGTTGTTATATTTTCTGGTTGTTTAATATCATTAACCTAACCCATCTGGTATCGAGGTTACACTCAGTGCTTCCTGGAACACTGGTTTGTGGCTGCAAACGAGGAAGCTCTGTTTTCACCTCGGCCCATTTGTTTGTTGGTTTGTTTGTCAGTAAGCAAGATTTCCATGATTATTTTAGATCTAGTGGATTTTCTCAGCTGTTGCACAGTAATACATTTTTCCATGGATGCAGAACATTTATATATCCCTAACTTTTAATGTTACATCTGATGTATGCGCTCTAGTGACATTCTGTGTGGTTTTGAGATGTAGAAACATTGTGGAACCTGTTGAAGAAAACTTGCTCCCTGTGTAGATGTAACAGGCTAATGCTAAGCTAAAGAAAACACAAACTTTCATAGTTTCACGTAATCATACACAAATTAAAACATAACTATCTACATTATATTGAACTTCTGCTGATAGATTCCTCTATTTCCTACTCACTGGTTCTTTAAGGCAGCTTTACTCGACAGTCCTATAATACAAGTGTATAAAAACAGTGAAAAGGTTTTTTCTGCAGCTTCACAGAGCTTTACAGAGCTTTACAACAGGCTTCAGCTCATTGGTTGGCAGTCCAGCCCACGACCTACTACTTCAGCTGTTGAGCTCAGAGAAAGCTCTGATAGGCTCCACGACCTGCTCAGCATCACAAAGCAGCCAGACACAGCCAGAGCCCAGCCGCTGGTGAAGGGAAGCATTTAGCAGCTGGAGAGCCAGAGGGTTTCTTCTCAAAAGTGATTTGGGTGGAGTGAAAACAAACCGTGAATTAAGCAATGACAAATCCTCCCTTCATTTGATTTGATGGACACATCCAGCAATTACGAAGCAACCAAATTTTTGTTTGTGTCACTGTTTTGTGTTTCTACATCTTTAAAGTGCGACGCCCCGGCTGCACTGGCTGCGTGAGTGGTGCGTGTGCATCAGAGAACATCTTGCTTCCATACATATTTATACATTCAATAATAATTGTGGTTTTCAAACCAGCATTGATGTATTTAATCAGAGAACAACATTTTAGTTTACAACACATTTAAGTGTGAAGGATAACTTTAAAGGGTTTTCCCAAGTTTCACATTCAAATGTAAAATTACTATAATTTTGTACCTTTTCCTCTGAGGATGCGTCAACTTCAAAGCAAAACTTGTTCCAGTGATATTTATTGCTGTCACTCAAACACTCAAACTCTACCCTGCTTCTCATGATGTGCTCGGACACATCAGATTGGACAAACAGGAATTATTCTTCCAGAGACATAACAGGACTCTGGGTGATAGTACAACTGAAGCAAAATCAAACATCTTGTAAATAATGTTACAAACAGAAATCCAATGGGTTTCTCATTTTTCACAGCTTTTAATTGCAGAAGGAGATTTGCCTTCAAGGCCAGTTTGGGTAGAGACACAAATCAGTGCTTGTTAAAGTTTAAAAGGCTTCAGACGTCCCAGATGGTGGATTCTGATGAAGAGGGAGATGATTGGTTCCGAACTGGGATTTATTATCCTTGTACATATTCAGTGAAGCAAAGACAAAACTCAAATTAATGTCAGTAATTATCTACACAGTTTATTTTCTTTCTCATTAGATGTGTCTGACTATAGAGATACGCACACTCGTGTATTCACAGACATCCTCATCTAGAGAAGCAGGGTTATGCAAGTAATTGATTTGCTGTCATAATTATGTTATATATGGGGGAAATCCGACGTGGTTCCTTAATTTGTTTATGTCAATTTGCATTAATATTAAGTGCAGCCGTGAAAACAGGGAAATAATCTGCATTTACTGTTGGAACTGAAGCTGTTGGGGTTCAGTTTGATATCTGTGCTGTTTGCTCTGCAGCCCATGGACGAGAGCAGCCAGATGAGTGAGCTGCCCGTCAAGGTGATTCAGACGGAGACGGGGAAAGTCTTGCAGGGAACCGACGCTCCCAAATCCAGCCAGCTGGAGGCCTGGCTCGAGATGAACCCTGGGTGAGGAGGCTCTTAGTTCCACAGTCTGCTCATGATGTTATTGTTTGTCTTTTTCTGCCGGTGACGCTCTTCTCCCTTCCTTTGTTTCCCGGAGAATTAATGCAGTAAGTGGCTGCCGCCCAGGTGAACGTGTAAAAAACACTTCATGAAGATTACTGGGGAAATGAAATGAAACTGCCTATTAAGACACATGACCCTGTAGTTTAAACAAATGCCTTGCAGCGTTTGCACTGTTGCAAACCACCTGCTGCCTTCGTTCCCCCAAGAATACGGGGGAACTCAGATTCAGAAGCGACTCCTGAGCACTGCCAAAGTTTTGGTTCAGTAATTTGCCCCCAAAGCTGAACCCTTGACAGTTGCTACACCTTTTTGCTTTTAAATGATGTCGCATCTGTTAAGGTCGAGTGAGGATTCAATCCTGCAAATGTTATAAAATCCCTCCCCTTAATTTGGTTGGGGACCACGGCTGGATATGTTCTACTGAAGATGAGCAAGAACAGAATTTAATTAGCCTATTATAACACCTTTGTACTTTCCTTATTCCCTCTCCTGAACACCAGGTATGAAGTCGCCCCGCGGTCAGACAGCGAGGAGAGCGGGTCTGAGTTTGAGGACGAGGTCAGTGGCTTTCTTACTAATGAATTCCAACAGTGGAGGATATGAGATCATGCTCCCTCGCCTACAACTCTTCAAATCATTAAAATGTGTTTCAGTGTTATTCAGAGTGTGAGAGTCAGATTAACATGCAGACATCACAATCCACCAGGGGGCTGTAGCTGTACACTTCAGTGATGCTACTGCTGAGGATTTAGTTCTATCCCCAGCGGATCTTCTTCTGTGACCTCTCTGTTGTGATTATATTAAATATCCACTCATGTTTTATCAACTTTCATAAGGAGGAAGAGGAGGGGGCCAAGGCAGAAACAGAGGAGCAGAAGATAATCGATCCCCATGGAAACGTAGTGACTGTGAAAGTTGCCAAGCACATCATTGAGTAAGGATTTCATTTCTCCTTTTATGTTTTTACCTCAATGGAATTTAAGGGAATAAGAAAATTAATATATCATCCAACTCTTGGAGTATTTGAAAATTAGTGCATTCTGATGTGTTATGAAGTATTTTTAATGAGGAAACACCAAAGGAAGTTACACAAAGAAAGATACAAAGATAAAACAATGAAATACCAAAAAAGACGAGAAAAAGATAAAATCATAAAATGCTAGAAAAGAGGATTCGGTGAAAGGTAAAAAGTAGTCTCTGTCAAACAGGTTATAATCACAGAATCACACACACATTGGTGAAACGTCTCTAGTGGTGCTCTATTTTATAAAACAATATGGAAGTTAATATTGAACATTTATTTATCAGTGATGCAAGTCCTACATTCATACTCATCCAACTGTGAAAACACTTCTACACAGAATACAAATCTGCATCCTATGCTACATCACACTCCTCAGCCAGCTAACCTGTTAGGTAAAGGTTCTTTAGGTTCTTCAGGTTCTTCAGGTTCTTCAGGTTCTTTAGGTTCTTTAGGTTCTTCAGGTTCTTTAGGTTCTTTAGGTTCTTCAGGTTCTTCAGGTTCTTTAGGTTCTTCAGGTTCTTCAGGTTCTTTAGGTTCTTTAGGTTCTTCAGGTTCTTTAGGTTCTTTAGGTTCTTCAGGTTCTTTAGGTTCTTTAGGTTCTTCAGGTTCTTTAGGTTCTTCAGGTTCTTCAGGTTCTTTAGGTTCTTTAGGTTCTTCAGGTTCTTTAGGTTCTTCAGGTTCTTTAGGTTCTTTAGGTTCTTCAGGTTCTTTAGGTTCTTCAGGTCTTCAGGTTCTTTAGGTTCTTCAGGTTCTTTAGGTTCTTCAGGTTCTTTAGGTTCTTCAGGTTCTTTAGGTTCTTTAGGTTCTTCAGGTTCTCTGCCACTGCTGCAGCTTTACCAGAATATTTATTCATCTGTGAGAAATTAGCAAACAACAATAGATGTAATGTAGAACGACAGTTTCCAGAAGAACTGGATTTATTGAAGCATGAAAGAACGAGAGTGTTTTTGAAAACTGCAGAGGAGAGACAATTTGGTTTATCAAATGTTTTCTTTATTGCAGTCGCTCTATTAATTTGTTATTGCACCAAAACTTTAAATTATGTTAAATGAGAATAAATAACCTCCTAGAGGCTCATTTATATTAAAATGTTTTTGCAGCTTTTTATTCTTCTCACTAGCTAAATGAAAAGCAAGCTCTTTAGATGTTGGAGTGAGGCGACCCCTGGTCCAGACTCAACAGAGGGGGGGGCACTTAGTGAGGGGGGCTCAGGTTGATCTTCAGTCTTTGCTCCCTGCTCAGATACAGCTCTGATGTGGCAACAGAGCAGTTGAGAGGGCGACAGGGGTTTTCACATTTACTCCCCCCCCCCCCCCCCCCCCCCCCCCCCCGACCCCCAACCCAACAGGTCTGCCAAGCAGGATGTGGATGATGAGTACAGTGTTCCCACTGGACAAACCAGCTCCCAGTCTTACTACGGTGTGGCCCACGCTGTCATTGAGAGGGTGGAGAAGCAGTCGTCGCTGCTGATCAACGGGATGCTCAAGCACTACCAGGTAAACACCACACACACACACACACACACACACACACACACACACCATAGATTGTGTATAAAGATGGACAACACGTCTTCAGGAGTCAAGACAAAGTACCTGGCATTGGGGTTCTTCCATCTTGCAGTGATGATTTCATGAGGAGCAAGAGTCTGTGCAGAAGTAATTATGAAGTGGGGCTGAACTAGTCCCGCCATGGTCCCACCGATAAACACGTTAGACCAACTGCAAGCCAGTCTCAGCTGTCAATCATGAGTTTCCCCCCCGTTTTCATATCTTCCCTGACCATCTGTTAACATGGATGAGGCGAGGTTCATGACCTACACAGCACGCAGCCAACAGGGGGCTACGCTTTAGGGAAGCTATCATGTCGTCCATCTTTATATACAGTTTATTGCACGCACACACACACACACACACACACACACACACACACACACACACACACTATACCTGCAGTTGCTCTTATTTTGTCTACCTTTGCCGAGCTCGGTGTTTGTTGTTATTTTAGATTTGTATTTTTTCATCCACTATCTTTTAAATTAGGTTCCAATTGAATGTTTATTACCAATCCGCCCGAAGCGCCTGTTACTACCAGAAGCAACCAGCTTCACATTTTCATTCTTTACTTTTTATTTATTATTGTTTTTTTTGTTGTGCTGAGATGTTTCCCAGCGCACAACTCATGAATAGAAAAAGAAAATTGGGGTCTTTTATCAAAACTAGGATGAGGATTTCTGTAACATGGCAGCTGCATTCTGACGCATGACAGGGAATTAGACAAACAGAACAGAGGTGACTGTAATGGAAAACCTGAAATGAATTTAAATTGGTCTAGTTTCCATTCATGAGAGAAAAACGTACAGAACATTGGTGCTGACCTCAGAACCAGGTGTCAAACTGTGTTCAAGGGTTTTTCATTTCGTCGTTCTTGTTGTTACATTTGGTTTGACCTCATAGTCCAGCGTGAACTTTGGGCTGGAGACAGAAGAGCTTTCTACCCATTACGACACCACGATGCACGGAGGGTGTGACCAACCACATCTGCTGCCAGGCAACTAAACGCTCAATCATCTCAGTGGAGCTTAAAGAACCGTCTTTAAGTCTGCTCATAACGACACAGCGACATTGGTTTTCAGCCCGACATTATAAAGTCATCTCTGCTGTGGCAGTGAGAGATAGATTACCAGAGATAGCGAGCCGGCACTTGCTTCTGCGGCCTGATGCTCGCGTTTGCGTTCTTCCAATCAGGTTTCGGCCCCGGTTCGTCTCTGATTCTCGTGTCCCAGTCTTTAAAGGAGATATGGTGGCAGCTCCTTGGGGGATAATTGGACTATTTCAGCTTTAAAATAATTGGATCACGTGTCTGCAGTAACAACAGAAATCTGTGAGATTTTGGAGATCTGCTGTCGGGCGTTTTGTTAACTAGTGCAGTTAAATATTGGTTGTATCGCCTGTTCCGTCCGTTTCCCTGTTCTGTGTTTTTGCGGAACTGTTTTCGCCACAGGCGAGTTGTGCAGTTGGTCACACAGTTGATCTTTTTTCCACCAATGTGGTGAATCAGCTGGGATAAGAGACGCCACAGTGGCTGTACGATCAAAGTGCATCTGCAAAACTCACTATGAAAAGCATTAAATTGATTTTTTTCAGATGTGTTTCACAGTTTGTACTGTTACATGCAGATAAGACACACTTAACACATTCACTTATCCTCCAGCAATTCTTTTCCTTTACTGTTTCCGGACACAAAGCCATGACATGCACCAGGCGTTTTATTTAATCATTTACTGTATTATTTATGCCATCGGAGCAATAAGGAAAGCTTCAGTTTTTCCCCTTTTGGTGATATTATTGTAATACTCGCTTTAAAAATGGGTGTAAACCTTTTGAAAAGCTTTGATATGCAGAATGTAATTTTTCCTTAATATGGCTCATCAATAATACATACAAGTGTTGGAAGTAAATAGAGGAAAGACGTCGTGTCGTGCAGGCTTTATTTTCAGCTTGTGTCCGTGTGTTTTTCCAGGTCCAGGGACTGGAGTGGATGGTGTCAACTATACAACAACAATCTCAACGGCATCCTGCTGATGAGATGGGCCCTCGGCAAAACCATCCAAACCATCGCCCTCATCACGTACCTGATGGAGAACAAGAGGATCAACGGCCCCTTCCTCATCATCGTTCCTCTCCTCGTCAGTTCTCCTCCGCACGCATCCTTCGTGGCTTTTATCGTTTGGCTTCATGACACGTTGAAAATGCTGGCGGGACAGATGTGCGGAGCAATTAAAAACGACTTCAGTAATTAAGTTTAGATTGAAACAACCAACCTCATCAGCCTAAATCACGTGATAGAGGGACAGGGGGAAGTCGGGATATTTTAATATACAGTTTGTATGAATCGATTACTGCCTCAGTAGACACGAGTGTTCTGTGTACTCCAGTTTAAATATAGGCAGTATTGGTCCGAATACAGAAATCAGAGAGGGATTTTATAAACGTTTTCAAGATTGAACCCTCGCTCAACCTTTTACAGGTCCGACTTTATTTAACAGCAAAAAGCAGTAATAACTGAAAGCGTAGCCGCTGTGTGGTGGTCGACGTGTCATCTGTGGACCATCAGGGATCCCCGATGTCGAGCATCACGCTCGTAGGGATTCTTCTCTGCTGACGAACAGGCTCTCAGCAGCAGCACCCGTGAAGCAACACTAACTCTTGTTCCTGTGTTAAACCACTCTCAAAAATAGTAAGATATGTGAGATGTAATTGTCTTCTCCTCGAGTAGGAGAACGTTCTGCACTTTGAAAAAACATTGTGTTGTATCTGGACCAGTACAAAACTCAGTGCACAAACTTGTTGAACAAAATGTTGATTCCATAAATATAAGCAGACGTTTAAATGTTCCGACTCATAGATTTACATTTTCAAGGGTAAATAAAGAAATCAAGCGTGAATTTTCTCGATCTTCTGATGTAATTATGGGAACCTCTTAGTATAAACGTGATTTCCCTCGCTGCTTTCACACAATAGATCCTTTCAATTTCTACAAAACGCATTCAAGTGCAAACTAGTCCAACTCCTAAACTCCAACTAAGTAGGCTAATGCTCCCGGGTTCTTTTCAGCTTCTACAAACACTCCAGCACCTTTTAGTACTCACATATTTCCCTTTTGTAGATTTAAGGTGGAGAGAAAAGTGTTGTTATTCCCAGTTTCACCTAATTAGTTTTTTCTTTTTACCCATAATTTAGAACTGTGGGTCTTAAAGGATCAGAACGAACGATGGGTGTGTTTTCTGAATATCCGTTTTTCTTTTTGTAGTCAAACAGCCCAGCAGAGGCTCGTACTTGACTTCATTGCCACTGTATTAAATGTGTTTTCTTTAATGTGCAGCAAAGCCTCATATTCTCCTCCTTAATAGCAGTTTATGTGTTAGAGACTTAAAGTTATGGGAGGAGAGATTGATCTGCCTGGCGGGAAAGTTTTGAACAAAGCCATGAAAGAAGGATTCTCGTTGTGAGCTGCTCTGGAAAGCTGTTAAAAATTGTTTTCCTTTTTGATGTTCATGCCAGCAAATTATGTCTGAACCTTGATGATAGACGTGTGAATTAGTGCGCGGCCTCTTAATGGGCGATTCTTCAAGTTGCCTCTTGCCTCTGCTCCTCAACGTCTTTGCCAAACTCATTAAACCTTTAATTGCTCTAAATTCAAACCACGTTCTCACAGGCGAACATTTTGTTTGATGATCGTCGTTTTCATTTTTTTTTTTTCAGGACTTTGTCTAATTGGGAATCTATGAACTTGACAAGTGGTCAGCCGTCTGTTGTGAAAATTGCTTACAAGGTAAGAAATAAGAAGTCACTTGTCTCTTTCGTCTGAAGTCTGAGATGTGATTGGCCGACTTATGACTTATTCTGTCTTTTCCTTGTGTGTCCTCCACATGACAGGGGACCCCCGGGCTGCGCCGTGGGCTCGTGCCTCAGCTCCGCAGCGGGAAATTCAACGTCCTGTTGACCACCTATGAATACATCATTAAGGGACAAGCAAATACTGGCCAAGGTGAAAGAGACGAGCTCTGTCCCCTCTGTGTAATGCCCCCCCCCCCTGCCTGCTCTCTATTGTCATTCCGTACGCTTCACATACTCGGTGACTCACGCTTTTAAATTCACGTCCATTTTTACAGTTTTCCATAAAACTTTACTGGAAGTCAGTGGAGCTTATTCCTCTGCCAAGCCCAAACAACCCAACACACGAATGTCTTGTTCTTATCGTAGAAATATAAAACAGACGTGGTTTTAATAACCGTAATTATTTATTTGTCACGAAACACAGTTTTGAATAACAGAAAATATGTCTTAATCTAATGGAAGACTTATATAAGTCCCTGATATTCCTTCTTATCGCTTGTACTTGATCTTAAATTTCATTCTTCACGGTCTTAGAACGTCTGAAATTGAACGTGTTGAAACCTGCAGAAACCCTGAATGAGTCTCGCTCCACACACAGATTCGTTGGAAGTACATGATAGTGGACGAGGGTCACCGCATGAAGAACCACCACTGTAAGCTGACCCAGGTGCTGAACACCCACTATGTGGCACCCCGACGTCTCCTCCTCACCCGTGACGCCGCTGCAGAACAAGCTGCCCGAGCTGTGGGCCTTGCTCAACTTCCTCCTGCCCACCATCTTCAAGAGCTGCAGCACCTTCGAGCAGTGGTTCAACGCCCCGTTCGCCATGACAGGGGAGAGGGTGAGTGCGAGCAGAAGCAGAAGCAGCAACATTTGTAGGTGGAGACATAATGTTCATCAGATAGATTTGCTCTTACTTTATCCTCAGTATTAGAATCACAGCATCCAAGGCCACACAGACAGAGATGAACGGTCTTCCAAAGATTCAACTGATCATTTTATTTCCTACAGTTATTAGATTTCAGATAATACAAAGTGTATTTAATGTTTTTAAAATTACTTTCCAGCACATAAATCATCTTGCCACTGCCACACACTGCCAAACTGAATGCAGTTTTTACAATACACTATACTGGGACCCCTGTTTTGCTAACGTGGAGATGATGTGCATCTTCTGAAAGCTGATGAAAGGTTTCCTGAATGGATCTCTCTTTAGATCTGAGCCCCAGGAGCTTTTCTCCCTTCACGGTGATTACAGCTGTCATTCCCACTGAAAGTAAAGTAAAAGGGAAGTTGTTTACGTCGAGTAAAGTGTGAAGTTTTGTACACCAGTAAAACGTTTTGAGCTTTTTTAACGAAGCTTATTCAAAGTAAGATATAAAGTTTTTAACTCTGCATACAAAATTAACAGTCAGGAAACGAAGGATGAGGCTGAACGTTGTTTTAACCATAACGTTTTTCCAAAGGGAATGTTTTCTGCCCTCAGGAAAGTTTGAACCCAGCTCAGTCACAAACTAACATCCTCATTAGTGATTCAGGATCCTACAGCAACAAACCTTTCTCCTAATGTTTCACCTCGAGTCCTGGTAGCATTCTTCTTCCCTCCCTCAAGGTCACTGCAGGTTTCACATCTAGCCCGAGGCTGAGGGAACCTGTAAACCCAATTTGCTGTAAACAGAAAGTGAAATGCTTATGTTTTCAAAACCACTCGTTAAAGAAATACAGAAGAGGCAAAAAATAACGCTGCTTCAGCCGGTGGGTGTCTTCACATTATTCTGTCTAACATTCAACCTGCTGGTTCGAATGAGCCCACAGGTTTATTTCAGGTTGAGCTCGGACAGCGAGGAAAAAAGATGCAAGAAAAATACAAATTAAATGTTAAGCTTGGAGAGCATAATAATAATAACAATAATAAATGTGATATATAATGATATATTATAATTATATATGTGGTGTTATTATATCAATATGCTACGTTTAGTTCCAAGGGCGAACCGGTAGCTTTTCCTATTGATTTTCCTCCCGAGTGAAATGAAAGGTCGACTCCTCTGCAATATTTTTGGGAATTTCCGCCTGAAAAAATTTGCCCAAATTCAGTAATAGCTTCATAACTGTGAGGCTGAAATCAACCAACTTGGTTTCTGGGGATTAGAGACATGAGGGAGAATTATGAACCACACGAGTCTCTGTGTCCCTGTCATCAGGCCAGAGTGAGATTTAAAAATACCTTTAGACTTCCACCTAATCAAGTTTCTAAATAAAATAGGGAAAACAGTGTTATAACAATAATCAGGAGAATCTGATGCTGTTGAATCTGTTCTTAAAATTCTGAACGGCAGCTTCAACAGTTGTTTTTGTTGATGTCTTCATGATCGTTGCAGGCTTCTTTTTCCCTGTGGCCACCACCAACTGTTGAGTCAGTGGAAACAGTGTGAAAACAACGGCAGGACTCAGCCACACATACATAATGCAGGAGCCCACTCAGAAAAACATTGCTGCACACTGCTACCAGTGCTCAGAGGCTCTGCAGGGTATTAGTTCTCGCCACCGGCCAAATCCACACAACCAGTGCTCAGGAACATCTCTATTATTCAAAATGTAGCCTCACTCAAAGAGGCAGGTTTAGATGCAGCTGCACGACTTGTTGATGAATTCTCTGCGTTGTTATTAATGCAACAATGTTAGAAAAATGACATTTCAACAGGTTCTCAGTTGCTTGTCACAATCGTGTCACTGCCGGCGGATATGCAGAACACACAGTCGGTTGTCTGTCACTCATCTTCAACACGTTCTGATTCGTTCAGGTCGACCTCAACGAGGAGGAGACCATCCTGATCATTCGCCGTTTGCACAAGGTGCTCCGCCCCTTCCTGCTGCGCAGACTGAAGAAGGAGGTGGAGTCGCAGCTGCCGGAGAAGGTGAAATGGAAACTAAGCTTTGTGTATTTATTTAGATTTGATGGAGAATGATAATGTTTGCAATGCATAAAACCTGTTCTGCTGTTTGATTCTATTAGTACAGAGCAGCTATAAAACAGTTATCACTCCTCATAACGATCATATATTTCTCAGGGGCAAGGAATAAATTAATAGTAACTACACAAATGCCTAGTTATTACCTAGCTGCTTCTGACTATGAATCTTATGTGTAGAGGATACACTGAAATTCATAAAATCAGGGCTTTAGCTGACAATCACTTTCATTATTTCAAATAATGAACTAAAGGTTTCCTCTATAAAAATGGAGAGAATATTGAGAAATGTCAATCATATCTTCCCAGAGTCCTGAATGAGGTCGTCAAATGTAATTTGTCGAAAACCCCAAAAAACCAATTCAAACTGTTACAAAAAATTATAATTCTCCCATTTGAGAAGATCAAACTAAAGATCTGGGATTCTTTCTAGAAAAAATATATTTTCTAATTGATTAATTGACAAATCATTGCAGCTCTACTCATAACCAATTTGAAGTTTATTGAATTGGTAATTGGCATCCTTTAGTTCTTCTTCAGATAGTTTCTTTAAATAGGTTTTTATACATATGTACAAATGTTAACATATGTTCTTTCACCTTAATTGTTGTTATCAAGAATATGACTGAGATCCGAAATGTGTTTTCAGCTCCAACTACCTCACAGTTTAAAAAGACTGTGTCAACCAAAGCTTTGTCCTTGTCGTCCGTAGGCAGGTGGAGTAACGTCATCAAGTGTGACATGTCGGCCATTCAGAAGGTTCTGTATCGCCACATGCAGAAAGGCATCCTCCTCACAGACGGCTCAGAGAAAGACAAGAAGGTAAACATGCCGAGGCTCCTGTGTCTTTACTGAATGTCACCGCTTGATTCATCGGTGTCTCACGCCGACAGACTGAGCCGCAAGGCTGAGCGCTCAGTGATATTTACAGTTTCCTGCAGCTTGACATCACAAGGTTCCCAGATTGTGTTGTGTAACTGAAGTCACAGTTTACCGGTGCTTTTAAGAAGAAAGTGCTGTGAACGAGACGGCGTATAATCGTTCATTTATTAACTCCTGAAGATGCGTCTAAAAACAGTCTGTCAGCCTCAACGTCAGTTTCTCCGTGGCAAGAAAATGCCACTTAGGAAGCAGACAGAAGACTTTGCAAAAGGTTTGAGGAGTGTTCTGAATCAGCCTGCCCCAAATCGATGATAGATTTATCATGACAAGTTGAGAGCAGTGAGTCAGTGTATAAAGAGTGTCACTTGTAGTAAAGAACTAACAGAGGATTGTCTGTAGAATAGATTACGGCAGCTCCCCTCTGGAGTTGAAACAAGCTGCACACTGAGGTTCAAGCTTAGTGATTATCAGCTCTAACCAAACAACAACCGGTACCCAGCACGCTCGCTCTGCACCAAACACCAAACAGAACAACGACAGCTGTGAACAAAGTGGCAGCAATTCTATCGCGTGAAGAAGCAAAGGACTTCCCCCAGGAGACGATTGAGACGTTGCACTTCAATGAATGCCCTAAATAAGAGTCTGCAGTTTAACGACACATCGTGACATTTGTTTTGATCTGGAATCAAAATGTCTTCTAACTGTGAAATAACGTTCTCCAGGGTAAAAGGAGGAGCGAAGACCCTGATGAACACCAATCATGCAGCTGAAGAAGATCTGTAATCATCCTTACATGTTCCAGCACATTGAGGTAGAGCTGTTTGACCTGGAGCGATGGCAGTGGCTGTCATGAACAAGTCCTAACTATATCTATTAACTATAACTAATTTAATTTTCTTTACTATGATGACCTTATCTTTAAACGATTTTCTATTACTCCTATAAAAGTCTTTATCATTTCCAGACAATCATTTCTTCTGTATTGTCTTTTGCTCATTTAGGTTTTTTTGCTCATCCTGCCACTTTCTTTGTTGTTCGTAGATTTGACTGAAGTTATGAAACAACGTGTATTTTATAGATCGACTGTTTAAAACCTTGACGTCAGCCTTTCCCTGGGTACAGACGTCTGTGTCCTGCAGGTTCAGACCTTCAAACAAAACCTGATTGTGAAAAATGTCTAGAAAGCCTGACACAAAACTTCAAATTCCCATTTTTTAATTGTTAATAAAGGTCAGAGCTCGGTCTCCAGTAAAAAAATCAAATTTAAATGTAGGACTCAGTTTGCTAATTGCTCATTATTTAAACCAGTACATGTTCTCTGTTACAGGAATCTTTTGCAGAGCACATGGGTTATCCAAACGGCATAATCAGCGGTAAGTCTGACAATGGTGTTTTTATCACCCAATGCTACACGCACACCACAACAGACACGACACTCACAAACATGCATATTGTCATTCTTTATCTGTTTAAACACACCACCATGTTTATATTCTTTTATGAATCATTAATAAGGGGACTTAAGGCTTAGGAGCTTATTTATGTAAAAACCTTTTCATCCCGTATCCGTTTATTTGACTTTCTGTTTCTGAGCAAAACACACATTTCCAGAAACAAATGGATTCACACCCAGTGGATGTTTATTTAACACCGAGCTCAGCGTTGTGTTCCGAGGTTTGTTCCTTTCTCCTTGACTCTGTTTGAAGCTCATTGAAAACAGTGAAGTGATTTAACAAGTTCACATTTTAAACAGCTGCTGTGTGCCACTTAATTGATAATGTGCTTGGCAACAATACATTATTCATGGCAGCAGTATAAATTATTTATTTGTGTTTTATTATATCTGAGAGGCAGCTGACGTTGACTTCTCTGGTTTTCTCATCCACGGGGGCTGATCTCAAACAGCAGACCCTTTAAGTTCTGCACCAAGGTTTGCTTATTCATGTGGACACAATTATAAAAACTATTGAAGATTCATATAAACTGTTAATTCTCCGAAATCCACATTATCTCAGCTACACATGGTGATAGTTGGAGGTTTGAAGTTTAAAAAATCCTGCCCCTTATGGACAGAGAGTGAACAGTAAAGCTGTGGCAGCAAACTGAAAGAGGTGATTAAAACGAGCTGAGGCCTGTTTGTTGTCATATTAACTACGGACATTATGAAACTTATGAAAGTTCTTCTTTAAATCAAAAGTTTTTATTGAAGTAGATTTGTCACATGTGTGGAGGACAGTGTTAAAGGTTTCAATTTGCTCCTTTGTTAGTAACACACAGATTTAATCATGGGCTTTTCGTGTTGACTCCATTTTTCCAGGATGATGAAAAACAGGATTTTATAGAGACATGTTAAAGAGGCGGTTTCCATCCCTACACATCATCATGACTCTATTTACCAACATCATCTACAACCACCAGACTTAAACTCCATGGAGTCACTGATCAGACCGGCATATTCAAATCACATGGTTCAAGACAACACAGCGTTTATCGTCTGGTCATATCGGACATTTAAAGATGCCAAAAGTTGTGTATGTAAAGGACATATCAAAAGAATCTTAAAAAGTCCAGAAGCCCAGGACCCCTCAGGGTTAATGATCATCCCTCCCACTGACAATGACCCCCTGTTGGTTTTCCTCGTCTCCTCTCAGGCCGGATCTGTACCGAGCTTCCGGGAAGTTCGAGCTCCTGGATCGCATCCTGCCGAAGCTCCATGCCACCAACCATCGAGTCCTGCTCTTCTGCCAGATGACCACTCTCATGACCATCATGGAGGACTACTTCAGCTACCGCAACTTCCAGTATTTGCGTCTCGATGGTAACCTCACCCCTAGAGCAATGTTTAAACATTCAGATCTAAGGATGATTTCCACTTAATTAGAAATATAATATGTAGTAAACAATTATATGAGCTGTCTAAAGCTGATTGGTACCAGGTACGATGTGGGTCTATTTTAATTAAACTGTATGAGCCAAAAATACCAGCGGCTCTGTCCTGACACTTGCATTAGCAACAGATTCAATTAATTCCGATGTTATAAAACGTGTGATGTCTTCAGTCTTGTCAGCGCAGTGAACAAAACATCCAGGCAGCACCTTCACACTTTGTCCCACACTGTCTGTCACTCTGTCCAGTTAATAAGGCAAACGTCCCCACAGCAGAACAGACCTGCTGTTTAACAACTCACATTAGTTCTGTGAGTAACCTGATAACAAGACACATTTAAATCTGGTTTGTTCGTCATAGGCTTGTGAGGGGAGGTCGCTGGGTTTCTGTTCCCACTCTCCTAATTAAGTAATACCAATTAAAAAATATGAATATCATATAACATGTAATATGAGTAGGTATAATACAGTCTAAGCCACATTCAAACATTCCTCACACACCATTCACACACACTCTCACCGATCTTTTGGATAAGTGGACCTGGATTTACATTCATAACATCCACACATCACTTTTCTAAGAGAATGAAGACGTGTCTCTGATATGCAGCTGTGGTCTGTGGCCCTCATTAGCTGTCGTGATTTAATCAGACACACAGACTGGGACGTAAATGATTTCATCATGTTGAACCCAGCTTCATTAAATCCACCACGTGTCCTTTGAGACACCTCTGAGACCCTTTAATTGGTCAGAGACGCAGCGCGGCGAGTGCACATGTGACATTTTAACTTTCCCTCAAATAAGACGCTTCTATATCTGAATAACGAGAAGAAGCAAGAGCGCACTTTTCAAAGTTACCTCAACAAACAAACTCAACAAACTCCACGGTTCAAAAATAATTACGTTTGTTGTTTCAGGAACCACCAAGGCCGACGATCGAGCTTTACTGCTGAAGAAATTTAATGAGGAAGGATCCCAGTACTTCATCTTCCTGCTCAGCACAAGAGCCGGTGGCCTCGGCCTCAACCTGCAGGCCGCAGACACGGTCATCATCTTCGACAGCGACTGGAATCCCCACCAGGTCCGTCCACCCGCTCGCTTTATTACTCTGCCCTGTAACGACCCTACTGCTCACAGCGTGAATGCATGATTCTAGAAGATGTTTGTTTTTATTAGTCCGACACCGGTGAAGCTAACAAAATACTAAATTAAGGGATGTTTACTCAGGATGTGTGTCCCGTGTGCTGCCAGTCAAACCGCAGCGTGCGAGGTTCCATATGATGTATATTTCATGGCATGTTTGTTCACAGATGCAAATTTATTCGTTATTCATGACCACAGACTGATCCCTGCAGCACATTGTGGAAGTTCAGGCAAAGTTTGTGGAATCGTTGCTCTGGACACATGTGAATATAGAAGGAGGACGTGACGACTCCCCAAAGTGAAGCCAACTTGACTTGCTAGCCCCCTGGTGGCTGGCTGAAGTACAGGTCACAAGCCCCGCCTCCTCCATGTTAGTGGATAGGACATGGGCCACACTGCAAAGTCAGGTCAAATAGAGTTGTGTCATTTTAGGTAGTTCTTTTAAAAACTGATGATCAAGTGTTTGGTTTTAATTATGATGATTTTAAAAGGGGGTGAGACATGATTGACACCTGAGACTGACTTGCGATTGGTCGAGCATGTGTTGACCTTGATACCCCGACTTATGCAAAAGATGCATTATTAAGTTACCACAACACAAGACAAGCAGCAACGCAACTGTTTATTTATTCTCACCACAAAACTTTATTAGATTATCACCTTTTCCCCAACTTCAGCATTTGTGTGTCCCGCAGCAGCGTCGACTTCACACATGTCCTTGTGGAGCGAGCTGCTTTATTCTATCAGTTTTGCAGAAATAATCTAGTCACAGTTTTCTTTTTGTCCCCCGCCTCAGTGATCTTTTTGTTGAGCTGACAACATCAAGCTATTTAAAATGTCTTTCTCTGGCGAGTTGAGTTCACATTTGCATTTCCCAAAATATCTCCTCTGCGACTGATACTCTGAGATCAGAACACTTTTGTTTTGTGCTCCTTTGCTTTCCAGAGATGCAAGATGCAAATCAGATAAACTGTGGCTGGGGCTCGTTGACGTCTCAGTAAATACGCTGCTAGACTGAGAACTTGCACTGATGCAAAACTTTGACAGGCTTAGTGAATATCTGCCTCAGACTCTGAAGTCTTTTATTACAATAAATACAATAAATGCAGGTTGCAAGTCATTAAGACACTGGAATGGTAAAGAAACAGATATTACGAGCTCTTGTGGAGATTGTCCACCTGAAATAAAACGAGCCAAGAGCACTCAACCAATCAGGTATCGTCAGGGCTACAAGCCCCACCTCAAAGGATCCGGTACTTTCGTAAAGTTTAACGTCTTAGCAGGGATTGTTTGGGGGGTAAAACGTTTTCCCTAGAACTTAATTCAGGGCCTGGTCCCTGCAAAGGTTCCTGGTTCCTGCGGAAAGTTGGAGAGTCAGAGCTCAACAAGGCAAAGCACAAGTTGATAGAAGAGCTGCTTTCAACAGCAAACAAATATATTATCGTCAATCCAGAATCCATCATTTAAATCAATCAACCGGTGTTAAAGTTGGACCTTGAGTAGCTTTTTGAACTTATCAGAAACCGTCTCACATTTCTCTCTCCTCTGTTAAACCCAGGACCTCCAGGCTCAGGACCGCGCCCACCGCATCGGTCAGCAGAACGAAGTGCGCGTGCTTCGCCTCTGCACCGTCAACAGCGTGGAGGAACAGATCCTGGCAGCGGCCAAGTACAAACTGAACGTGGATCAGAAGGTGATCCAGGCCGGCATGTTTGACCAGAAGTCCTCGAGCCACGAGCGCCGCGTCTTCCTCCAGGCCATCCTAGAGCACGAGGAGCAGAACGAGGTAAAAGTCATGCCTGTAAGTTGTGTCTTTTGGATGTTTATTCTCTGTCTGAGCATCTCAAGCCCAAGAGGTGTTAATGTGTTTGAGTAGCCAGGGTTATATAATGAACACGAGAGATTTTTCCCCATCTTGTTAAGTTATGCATGCTGGTTTTGATTGAATCACCTCAGGCCCAGAGACAGCTCTGTAGATATGATCAGCGAGCAAACCGCCCGTCGTTTACAATATTAAATGGGGTTGTAATGCAATTTCAGCGATTTACATTGGGTGCGATCACATCTGTGTTTTGGGACTGAGCACGATAACCTCCTCTTTTTGCTGCCACAGTTCAAATTGACACAGAATCAAGATCTTATTCTGTTATTGACGTGTTTTCCTGTTCTTCTCCCTTTGTAACTGCAGGAGGAAGACGAGGTGCCTGATGATGAAACCCTGAACCAGATGATCGCCCGCCTTGAGGATGAATTTGAGCTCTTTATGGTAAAAAAAAGTCACTTGACATTTAAATCTGTTAAATGGACACCTGCTTCTCTTCTATATTTAGCCCCAAAATAATTTCTGTTGTCAATCATATGGAGATCTTCCAACATTAATATTTGTTCAGGCTCTTTCAGACTAAACTGTCCAATTACTTACTAAATTACCATGGACACATGACTCACAGTCACCTTGTCATCTTCAGAACACACTTGGCAGCTTATGTATATTATAAAAAACAAATGTGTGTTGTCTGTATTTATTAACTTGGCATCACACAGCCTGAAGCTACACTGCTTCCTCCATGACTATTTATAAGAACCTGAATTTAACAGATCCAAGCCCACATCGGTGATTGTGCTTCAACTATCAAGACGGTACTTTCTGAACGAGCTCTAAGTGTTAATTCATTCATTGTTGAGTTTATTTTTAAGTATTAAGATGCCTCATGCACACCCTGTAACTGAAGCTATGGTAAATGGGATTTGCCAAATCCCAGTTGACGATGGAATTTATCCCAAGGGGCTTTATGTGAGAATGTAAATGTCTGATTAAGTTGCTGCAGACATTTTTCGAGAACTTCTCTTTCCAGCCCCCGAGTATAAATATCGGCAAAATGTGAGAATACAGAGGGAAGACTCACTGCGTGTTGATGATGTTTCTAACCGGTGACGGACACGAAAGTGGAAGAACACAAATATCTCAGCAGCATTAAAACGTTTAGAGTCAGAACCCTCTTGCTGTGAGGCGACAGTGCTAACCACTTAACCACCGTGCCGCCCGTAACAACATCTTCTCCATTCCAAACGCCGTCCTCACCACTTCCCCACTGCTCTGCCAGCAGGAATGCAGTGATTGCCCGACAGTAGTAATCTGTTCAGTAATGAAACAAGGTGACACTGTGTAATGGCTTGAAACTTAGTGATGTTAGTACCTCTCACTTTATATTACAAGTTAATGAGAGAATGTCACATAGGGACTGTGGGGAATATAATTATAGCACAACATGGCCTGGTTGCTTATTATTCATCCATCTATTGATGCAGTGGTGATATCTGATGCTGCTTCTCCATAATCTCTCCGTTCAAGTACAGTTTCAGTTACATTCGTGTGATTATAAATATAAACAAACCAAGCAGAGTCATCATGTGATTCTCCTGCTTTTCTCCTCCAGCGCTTTGACATGGACCGACGCCGGGAGGACGCACGCAACCCGAAGCGTAAGCCCCGTCTGATGGAGGAGGACGAGCTGCCGTCCTGGATCATCAAAGACGACGCTGAGGTGGAGCGGCTCACGTGCGACGACGATGAGGACAAGCTGTTCGGCCGAGGGTCGCGCTGCCGTCGAGATGTGGACTACAGTGACGCGCTGACTGAAAAGCAGTGGCTACGGGTAAAGTCCGAACAGATATAGATTGTAAAAAATATAATTGTAACTGCTTTTAAACAAGGAACAAAGTCGCTAAACTCTACTTGAATCATGAAGCTGCCGTCTGAAGTCTTGTATATCGCTACGGTAAAAAACGTCTTTGTGTTCCACACCTGTTGGAATGCTTTGTAGCTTCGTAGCTTTGTTGTCTCGCCAACAAATCCATCTCTCAGGGCTCCTTAGCTCCCCAACCACGTTCCAAAGTTTCTTTAATGCTTTAGTTTTTACAAAAATGTCACAGTTACCGGAGGAAACAGTAGATGTGTTGTTGTTTCTTTTCACCGGGGGGAATAAATCACATCTGTTGCATTAATTGAGCGTTGACAGCAGCAGCTCTGTGTGCGTGACACCGATTCAAAGCAAACAAATACTTTGATAATGAAGAAAAATGTCACAGCGCCACAGTGTGTCTCCCTGATGTGATGAAGATGGAGTTCTGTGGCACCGAGGAACAAAACGTGTCACAATCAACAATGAGCTAATGGGATCGCATTTTTGGGGGGGTTTGTTCTAATTGTATTTGGTGACAATAAGAATACATATAGTGATGTTGATAATTAGAGTCTGATGGAACTTTGGGGGCTGACATCGAAATTAGGGATTAAAACGTTTCATATCAACCATTCTATTATCAAAACAAAGGCAATGATTCCTTCGCTGTCATTTTTAAATGACTTATCGATCAGGTTCTAGTCATAATGAATTTAAATCATCAAAACTATCGGCTCTAATGAGGTGGTAAATGTTTATATAGTGAAGTTAGAGGCAGCCGAAGAGTTTCAGTTAAACTTATTTCTAAACGTGTCGGGTAAGAGATGAGAGATGAGATTCTGCTCCTGATTTCTTTTAAACTTGTCGAAGATAAAAGTTTGTGAACAATGAGACTTTTTACGGTGTAAAACAACCGCCTCCTTTTTTATGCACCGAGCAAATTATGATCCATTGTTGGCAAAACACGTCCCAACCGTAATTGGACGCTGGTGTTTTTCTTTGATTCTATTTCCCTCTGTGATGCTAATGGCGCCCATTCACCCACACCACACACACAGTGAGTCATTCCCCTCGGAGAGACGGGTCGGGCTGGCAGATCCATTTAATGACTGTGGCTCAGGTGTATCTGGAAAAATCAAGAATAGAACAAAGAAACGTTGAGCCGGAGGTGACAGTATGTTGGAAGCTGTGGTTCCGAGAGGCTCTGATTAAAAGAAGAAAAACAAGCAATTTATGGGCTGTCCATTTCTGAGCGAGTAAAAAAAAAAATCTCTGTGTGACACCGATCCAGCCTGTTTTCGTTTTGTTCGTTCAAGAAATTATCAAAACAGCTCGAAGTGGCTCAGTTTGCTGGATCGCATCGTACCCAGGAGTATTTTTAAAACAGTGCGACCGTACTTCATTTCATCATTAGGCAGTTTGATGTGACAGGGAGATTATGGAGCTCTGCTAATTGGAGAAAAGCCCGGAAAAAGAATCTGTCACATCTGATTCTGATCTAGTGGGAAAAAAAATCGGCTTAAAATACAGATAAAAAAATTCTAAAACTCTAAAAGAGTATTTGGAGAAGAGCTATAGGATTATGCAAAGTCCCATAAATGTAATTAAATTCATTACATTTGGTTTCACATTGTAATTTAGGGACTAAACAAAATTCAGTCTGACATACGTGCGTCCTGTCGTCATCACCTACGTGGGCGAACTATACTCGACTCTGATTGGTTTGTAGACGGCGTCTGACGTGGGCGTATTGTCAGGTGGGGGGGTAGTAGTCTTTCTGTTTGAATGGAGAAAATGAATGAAGCTGTTCATCTGGTTTCCATGGTAACCTCATGATGGTATTACTAGTAGCATCTTCAGGCGCAGTACTCCACTGTACTACTGTACTGCAGTATTCCACACTAGTTCAAATGCACCAAATAAACGTCCTCATGTTTCAAAGATTATATCGTCGGAGATGAAGACTGCAGCTTCTTCTTCGTCTTCTTCTTCTTCTTCTTCTATTCTTTAATGCTGTCTCTACTTCCTGTGATTGGTCCAAAAGTCCAAACTATCCTATAAAGTGTTTTCACTCTGCGAACGAGTCGGTTTGATCCAGACCTCCTCGTCTGGTCGGACTAAATGTTGGTGTGTTGTTCTGAGGAACCCTTCACACCTGATGTTTTGGTTCAGACTGAACTGAAGAGTCTGAAGGTTTGAACCAAGCAAGGTGTGAAAGTGACCTGAAATAAACTCAAAAAGAAAATACTGTAGACAAACTGTTCAGGGTCAGCGGCATCATGAAGAGTTTAATGAGTTGACCACTGAAATTAAATTAAATACTTTAACCAGTGACAATACTTGTTGCTGTCAGGTCATTTATTCCTGTGTTGCCTCTTGAATTGTGAATCTGATGACAGAAATGTTTTAAGAAAAGTGTGACAATGACAATTTCAAATCACGTGCAAACATTTAACCACGTCTCTTGTCGGCTCCTTTCAAATTCCAGGCCGTCGAGGACGGAAACCTGGAGGAGATGGAGGAGGAGATCCGGCTGAAAAAGCGCAAACGTAAGAGGCGACCGGAGAAGGAGTCGTCGAGCAGAGACGAGGGAAGCAGCAAAGCCAAGAAGAAACGTGGACGTCCCCCGGCGGAGAAGCTCTCCCCCAACCCCTCGAAACTCACCAAGCAAATGAACACCATCATCGACACGGTCATCAACTACAGAGACGGGTGAGGACATTGATTTTCAGGACTTAAATGTGTGCGAATAGCGTTTCTTCTTTTGCCAATCAATAGCAAACAGTGTCTGTGTCTTTCCAGCAGAACTTTTATTAGACACAGACACACGGGCAGAGGCTGATTTGGGTCACTGGAAAAATATGCAGATTAAAGAAGTGTGTGTTGGACTGTGATGGAGGTCAAAGTGTTTCTGATCCCCCCCCCCCCTCCTCTCTCTCGCTGCACACTCTCCTTAAAGGGAAGGACAAGGGGAGGGTTAGACAAGGTCTGGTTTGTCGAGTCGATCCTCGCCGCTAACACACCCAGTACATCTCAATCTGTCCCTGTTTCCAGATGCTCCAGACGCATCCTGTCGCCGAAATACCAAACGTCACGTTCCCGAAAATAGGTCCATGTGTTTTTATTGACGAGTAATTGCAAAGCTTTCCACCACAGTGTGTCCTCGGAGTCGGTGCAGACAGTGTGTGTCCCAACTGAAGCCCAGAGAGGCCACTTCATGTGATTCAGTGAAAAGTTTCATCTCTCATCCGAGAGGCTTCTTCACTTCAGTTCCACACGTCCTGTTAGTAGAAAACTGATTAATATCTTGTGGCCGCGAGTTATTTATCTCGTTCCCAGGCGTTATTTCGTGGCCGCACGATGTTTTCTTGCCCAGATGTCGCCAGAGGGGTTCAATTTCAACGTTTCTTAAAAAAAAAACTTTACTTTAAATACCTGTGGATTTAATTAAAAGCAGACTTCTTAAGTGAAGTATGTTATTATCACCAGTAGAGCTGGAGTGGAGTGGTCATGCAATGCGAGTCTCTGAATTGGAGAAAATAATGCCTTCGGGGGGGTGATGGGGGAATGAGTCAAGGAGACGTGCGGATTCGAGAGGATCCACACATCTCCAGTAGTTATTTCCTCCTCCTCTCCTTCCTTCCTCTCCTTCCTTCCTCTCCTTCCTTCCTTCCCTCTTTCCCTCATACACAGGAATACAAATAGGAAACAAGTGATAAGAAAAATCGAAATCAGAAATATTAAAACAAGCATAAAAAGAAGCAAGGATTACAAAAAAGAAAAGATATAATAATATACTTTACACATTAAAATGTATATAAGCATAAAACAGGTGAGCGTTCAGTCACCGTCACCGCACCCCCACTGAGAGACATTGAAGAGTCCAATGTCCTGAGGACAGAAACTTCCTCAATTTGTCAGTGGAGCAGGACGGAGACATCAGTCTGCTCCAGAGAGTCGTCCTCTGCCTGGTGAAGCAGCTGTGATCCCTGTTTGTTTGGTGTCCAACACTCTGCATGTAAACCAGTTCAGCTTCTTATCGCTTTCGCCAAGAGACGAGTTGTATTTTGAAAACGTAGCAAACAAACTTTTAAAACTAAAATCAGATTTATTCTAAAAAACATTTGGACACAATTTAGACCAGTGTTGACGGAGAGACGTCTTCTCTTCACTGTCGGTGATCAACAGCGTGTCACAAGTCACCGCTCCATGAAATTAATTTTACTTTCACAGATAAATCTTCATATTTACCGTCGTGAGCAGCCTCCTGACACAGGAGCCGTCTGCCTCCTCATCTCACACTCATTTAAAATCCCACTTTCACTGTAGTGTCTGAGTCTGAGTTACATTAGATGGTGTCTTTCTCCTCCGTTTGATGAGCGTCACAGTTTGATGATCGCGAGCCAGAAAGTGGACAGAGGAGGAACATTAACTTTGTTTTTCAGTCTGTGTCACAACCGACAAGAGATTTGAATTTAACTCTAGATGTTGATTTATGTGCTGTCGCCATTGCTGTGGTGGCAGAACAGAACTGAACACATTAACACTGACAGGGACAAGTGAAGGTAGTTCGTGAATGTGTGAATGGAGCCGAGCAGAGACTTCTGGCTTCCTGGTGTGTGTGTGTGTGTGTGTGTGTGTGTGCGCGTGTGCGTGTGTAGAGTTCCTCTGTGTGTAAGTCTGCAGCAACCCGCCCTGCCACGACCATCCAATGGAAAGTACAGATTTCTCCCTGGTCAGCAGAACACAAAAACAGACATGAAGTCATGTCTTAGTACAGTGAGATAAACATCCTCATACTCTCTCAGTCCAAGAAGCCCTCAATGTGTGTATGGGCGTGTGTGTTTTCTTCCTTTGCGAGTGCGTCTGTCTCCCGTGCATGGACCAACATGTGCATTTGTGTTCCCATTACTCAAGTATGCATTGGCCCGAGTTCTCCGCCGAAGCTTTTCCAGGAAACCGCTACCTGCTATTCCAGAAGTCAAATTCTTTCCTCTCCCAGTTGATGGTTTATTCTTCCCAGAGCATCTCAATCATCGCTCTGTCACTCCTCCCACTTCGCCAGTGGGAGGAGGATTCCAGGACTCTGGATTCCTGAGCTTTCAAATCTGTTTCCTCATAAAACAAACAACATCTCTTTGGTTTAATTTGGAGCTTCCTGGAACTTTACTATCTCTTATTTCTTAAATGGAGCCACGCAACCGTTGAGGGTTCATGTCCTGAACCAGATTAACAGTTTATAAACACGGCCGCAGAGTTCACTGGGATTTCCAGCTCAGTATGACACGCACGCACGCACGCACGCACGCACGCACGCACGCACGCACGCACGCACGCACGCACGCACGCACGCACGCACGCACATATACAGTTGTTTTATGTCAACCCATCGGAACAAACCCTGTAAATTCTGGCTCACATTTTCCCATAATCCCAGTGTCTTTCACAGAAGTCAGCGCTGGGGTCCGTTCCCAGGGGTCCCCCCCCCCCCCAGTTGCATCACGATTTACACATCAAAGTATAAAGCTCCATTTTGAACATACCATCCAGCTCCTTTGTTGTTTCTGCACAGTTTACACAGTGGATCTGAGCCCACGGCACGTTCAGAAGTCAGCGGCACGGCAGTGGCAGATTGAACGATAACCAGGGGATCTGAGATCCGCAGCCTGTCTGCACACGGCTTATTTTACACTCTGGGAATTTATTATTTTACCTATGCAAGAGCTTGTGAAATCTCAGGATTTCAAAGGGTATTTACAGTGGGAACACAAACACGTTTTTTATTTAAAATGTACAATCTGCAGCACTTTTGCCTTTTCCCCTGTTTTTCTCTTCATATTACTGACAGGATTTTCTTTGCTCATCCCCTGTAAACATCGTCTCCTGTAAATGATAAGTGATAATCAGCAGGAACTCAGTTGAGGGATTCGTTGTGGGTTTTAAATTAAATGTGTTTAGAATTTAAATTAGAAAATGTCTTATTTAGATCCGTCTAAGGCTGATTAAACATTTATGGACCAATCGACTGAACAACATTTCCCAAGTTGCTAGTTCGTTATATGAAGATAGCTTTTTAGTGACACTTGTATATTACATCTCGCTGTTTGAGAAGGTTGGTGTGTTTCTGTTTGGAGGCTGTCGTGCACCACGATCTCGTTCAATGATGATTAGTGGTTAACAGCAATATCCAAGGTTTGATTGGCAGCTAGCGAACCTGTGTTGCATGTCACACCCTTCTCTCTTCTCCTTGTCTCTCTGTCTCTAGACTGTCAACTGCTAAATACATAAACTCCTAAATACATAAACTCCTAAATACATAAACTCCTAAATAAAGGCAAAATGTCTCAAAATGATATATATATATAAGATTTGAAAAGCTCTTTTGTTTTTAAGCTGAGCTCTTCAAAGGGGCACTTTCAAAAGACTTTACATAATCTCTTTAAAACATTAAAAAGAAAAATACACTTTGCTGCAAAAACAGCAACAGCATTAAAACAATAAAATGCAAAAAAGGAATAGAAACATTTCAAGGAAACAAAAAAACATAAATCGATTCAGGAAATGGGGGCGAGGTGGTTCATGGTGAGTATTTAATATTCAGGCAAAGTGCAGGAGATAACTGTTCTGGGTTAAACGTGGCCAGTAGATAAGTGCAGCTCCTCCGTGTTCAGCTTGTCCTCTGGGATCAGAGCGCTGCTCCTGCCCCTGATAACCCGAGAGCTTCATTAGTCAGAGGTGTATTCGGGCTCAGAGCCGTCGAGAGATTTACCGACAGGCAGCACGACCTAAATTCTCTGATCCCCCGGAGCTTTACCTCGATTGGTCGTAAGTAAATCACCGCAGATTTAAAGTCACACAAATTGCTGAGTGTGAAGTAAACTTCTCATTAAATGTTCTTGCGTAGCTTTTCCAAACCCGGTCCACGGTCGGAGGTGTTGTTCTGCTCACAGCTGTTTTCAGACATGAATTCTGGAAATTGTCCGGAGAGTTTCCGAGAGTTTGCTTTTCACATATGAAGAACGCAGCGGGAGATTGTGTGAGTCACATGAGTTCACAACAACAGGATCGAATCGGAAGCATCCAGGCGAGGTGGGGGGGGGGTCTGGGTAGAGCAGCAGGAGGCAGAACATGACGTTTTAATTCAGCTGCTGTTTGTGTTGACAGCATTTTGACACCGGCATCAGCCCTTATTGTCAAAGCATCATCTTTCCAATTTGGCAATTTCGGCGTCGTCTACGTGTATGGCTCTTGTTTTTCATCCTGAGATATTAGTATTCATGTCCATCGCATGTTAGAGACGTCATCAACACCCCCACTCACTCAAGATGAATTCTCTGGATATCGTCTTGCTCTGTTCTCACATGGACGTATGCAACAGACCACATTCTCACACACATCCTCTCCTGAACGTTTCAGGAAAAGGTTCGGTGCCTGTGTGAAAGCAGCTCATTTCACCTCTAGGTTGCTGATTAATTGGCGGGTGAACTTTTTAACTGTCAGTCGAAGAAGCAGCAAGTGATCCTTAATTTATCTTCACTTGGCCTGACAGCGTTTGAACAAAAATACTCCAACAACATAAGAGGACGCGTCAATAAACCAGCGAGAAGTCTTAAGTTCAGTCGTTACTGATTAACAGCTGATGGATCTTCTTCCACACGGTTTCAGAAGAACCTTGAATACTGTCATGTCCCTGTAAGGACGGCGAGGTATGAACTTATCTCTGCTTCTTTGATTTGAGGAACTTTACTTTAAATAATCAAAGTGTAAAGACTATATCAGTGTACATGTTTCTGAAAAATGAAAAGATAGAGCCACAACAACTCATACATGTTGTATAGGAGCAGCCTGACCTGATGTTGTGTATTCAACATCCCACTCACTTGACCTTTGTTCTTTCTGGTTCTCATTCGAGCTGCCAGGTCTTCCCTGGTCTCTTCCTCTTCCTCTTCCCTTGCACTCAGTAGCTTCTTGTTTACCACCGCTGACCTGGCCCGAAGCATTACAGCATGTTGTTGATCGCTCCTCATAGCTGCAGTGTAGTTGTGTAGTTGTGTAGTTGTGTAGTTCTTGGAAGTGATCACTGTGAGTCAGTGGAGCTGTATCCAAATACAGTACAGTGCTTGTAACTAGGACAATGTCGTCCAGCGTCTCATGGATGTGCTCTTTGTATTTACTGGACAACAACAGAGCTCCGTGGGACGCATCAATAATCTAAACCAGCCTCTGGATCCACACAATACATCAGCTGGATGCATTCACTGTTTGTTTTGCTCTTTTCATGGGATTTGTTGAAAATCTCCAGCCTTACTCTCAAAGGTGAACCTTCCACAAGGATCCGTGAATCCTCGCTGATGAAAGCAACTGTGTAGAGTCTGAACATATGCCTTTCAGTCGTCCAATCACAAAGGACCTCAGGCAGACTGTACATAGCACACAGCTACAACATTTTCCTCAACAGGACATTGCATTCAAGTTGCTCCCACTGGTTTACCTTGCACGACAATGGCCTAACCATTCATTAGGGAACATTCATTGAGAGCAACCATTCATAAGCGTCACCATTCATGGGCCTAACAATTCATTGGAACCATTCACTGGATGCAACCATTCATGGGCCTAACTATTAATTACCTGGACAAAATAAGATAATCATTTTCTACTCCCACAGGGAAACTTTTAGTCAAAAAATAAAAAATCTGTAAAAACACACATTCTTACACTGAATTGCAGAAACAGAAATAGATATTGCACTGTAGCTTTTGCCTGAACTGGAGAATCAGTTGTCGTTTGTAAAAACTGTCCACGACAAAACACTTTCTAGGTGGAAGTTTCTGCCAGTTGACAGAGTATGAATCTAATAAATAATCAAATCCAAGTCATATTGTAACCTTGTTGTCGTGTTCAGCTGCAGGAGGCATCTGTTGCACTTAGTCACCTCGTTAAGCTCTGTGAGACAAACCGTGATTTGTGAATAGGACCTGTACAAATGTAATGTGATTGATGGATTGATGATTAATGTTGAATTCCTCTGTGTTGGTTTCCAGGGCAGGAAGACAACTGAGCGAGGTCTTTGTCCAGCTGCCGTCCAGGAAGGAGCTGCCAGAATATTACGAGCTGATCAGAAAACCTGTGGACTTCAAAAAGATCAAGGTATGATGGTTATGATCCGTAGAAATAATGAACAGGAGCAAAGATTTGCATCTGACAGTCCACTGGTTGCCTTAAATTTCACCTTAAATGAAGCCTTGCAGAGCCTGATGGGGGCGCTGTTGTTGTTGTTGTCTTTCTGTTCACAGGAACGTGTGAGAAGTCACAAATACAGAATCATTGGAGACCTGGAGAAGGACGTGATGCTGCTCTGTCACAACGCACAGACCTTCAACCTGGAGGGGTCACAGGTCAGGATCCCAGCTGCAGAGCTTCACTTCCTCTCATTGACTTCACCTGATGAATCTGTCTTCATGTAATCTGCTGTTTAACCACGTGTGAAGGAGAGACACAAGTCTGCAGGTTGTCACTCTCAAGTCTATCTGAAACAATTAACTGCTCAATCAATTAATAGGAAACTCACTCGCTCTCTACTTCTACGACTGAGTGGTCACAGAGAAGTTCAGGTTACTTTACGTGTAACCCTGGTTCTCTGAGTAGCATGATGTTGATGTTCCCCCCCCCGGGAACGACCTTGACGCCTGATGCTGCTGGATTATTTGAGCTCATTCTCAGCAGAGGAGCTCACTGCATTGTCACCTCCACTGTTCAGTTATGTGGAGCAGCAGCATATGTCGTGCCCTGGTTAGTCAGACTGGGATTACGTGAAGAGACGGGAGTCTGATCCACAGAAGAACCTTGAACAACAGGAAGTTCACTGAAGAGAATCGATGAGGCTGTTTTTAAAGACAAAGGAAGGTCACACGGAATATTGATTTAAATCTGGTTTCTCCTGCACTTTGAAAGAAGTTAACTCATGAATATTAGAGCCCGAGCGATTTAGTGGTTTGAGTCAGTGTCGGTGTTTGTTTGCAGATACAAAAACTTTTATTTTACCGAATATGGAACGAAGAGAAAATTGGCATTTGTGTTTTAATTTCCCGTTCGAATTTTGGGGTTTATATATAAATTACATTTCTATTTATCCGGTTGTATTTGTTTTCTTTTTATCTAGTTGTTTATAATAAAGTTTGGGTTTAAACTCTAAAATATTCAAACCTCAAATACATTTCTGGGTTTGTTGACATCCTCTTGCACTTGTTTTACTCCTTTGCCAAAGCAAGTCGAGGAGTTTCTGTTTCTGTTCACATGCTGGAAACTGAGAATCTCTCTCACGTCGCTGTTTTGTTTGTGTCGCTGCTGCAGGATATGAAGAAAACAACTGATTTGCATGTTGTTCCCAAGACGTAAAAAATAGGGATTTTGTTTTACTCCCTAGTATTGATATCGGTCTGGCTGTACTTATAACATCATAACGATATATCAGAATCATAATAATTTTACTCACTTCCATCTCAGTCGGGCTCTAATGTAAATGAACGAGTCATGAAAGCCTCCTACTTAACGTTTAGAGACTAAAACATCTTCACGGTCTGTGAATCGCAGTCGGTTCTGTTTATCCTGGACGAAGCCGCTCAGGGAAGTTCTTCACCAAACAAAGAGTCATTGACCTAATTCACTGCTGAAGTTTCTGGGTTAGTAAGAAACGTCCTCGTCCCCGTTCGAGGGGTCGGACGTCTGTGATCCTGACTCGTGCTGTCATGAGCGCCGGCTCCTTGTCAGACCTGCGTCATCCACGTACTTGTGTGTGTACGTGGGCTGCTTGTCTGGTAATATTCAAGTGTCTCTTATCATTTGGTTTATTTACATAACCTTGGTTTTCTGAGTGGCGTGAACGTGATGCGTCAGTCGTACGCGGCGGATGCTCCAAATGCAGATGTCACGACTTTCAGACACTCGGGGCTTGACTGGTGAAGCAGGTCCCAGCTTTTGAGAAGAGGTTAAGACAAAGGTTATTTCAGTTCAGTTTATTTCAGTTGAACTCGTCTTCCATCCGGCGTCCGCCCTCCATCTCACTCTCCACATGATCTTTGACCTCATCTCTCCCTCTCTGCGCCGCGGCTCGCTCGCTCGCTCGCTCCCATATTCCCAGTGTAATTCATGCTGTTTGAGGAAATGTTAACATCACCGAGTCTCTCTTTTTTCTCTTTGCCTGCAGATATACGAAGACTCCATTGTCCTTCAGTCTGTTTTCAAGAGCGCGAGGCAGAAGATTGCCAAGGACGAGGAGAGCGACGATGACAGCGAAGAGGACGACGATGACGAGGATGAGTCCGAGGCCGAGGGTAAGAAGCACTGTTTCATCTGTAAAAAAAACACACACACACACACACACACACACACACACACACACACACACACACGTGATCTCATTTATATTCTACACTGCAAACCCTGTGAATGCAAGATGTACAAAGTGTTGCTTTCCATCTGCTCGGAGGGAACGTTTAAATACAATAATATGATTTCTAAAACGCAGTTTATAGTTTTAATGGTCACATATTCAAACATAAATCATAAGTGATTTCAGATTAAACTAGAACCAGATCAGAACCTCTAATATCAGACCCCGAAATATGTTTTTTCATCAAGATCCATAAGTTATTCCTTGATAAATACACAGAAATATCAAAGAGCGCGATGTTAAAGACTCTTCTCCATGAATGAGTTCTTCATGTATCTTCCTCTAAGTTTCAATGAAGTGAATCCTGCTGACAGACACAAGCATCATCACCTTCTCGCCGGAGGCAGGCACCATGTCCTCTGAGCCCAGACGGGGGTGGAAACTTCAATGAGTGTAATTTATGATTTTGTGACTCATCAAGTTGTGATGTAAGACCTTGTTTGTTCGAACCTTTGCTTTCCCCCCCCGTGCTCCCTTCAGCCAAGTCGGTGCGGGTTAAGATCAAGCTGAGCAAGGAGGCGCGGAGCTACGACAAAGGCAAGAAGAGGCAGAGCAGAGGGAAGGCCAAGCCGGTGGTCAGTGACGACGACAGCGACGACGACCAGGACGATAATGTAGGTCATTCCACTCCGCAGCGCTTCACTCTGCTCATCAGCATCTTCAGCTAAAACCAAACCTGATCTTTACTCAGAGAGAAACAAGATGGCCACTTTCAAACAGGAGTCCTTCATCTGAAACTACACTGTTCTCCACTCAGCTGCTCCCTGCCAGCGCTCTGATCCTCTGCCTCACACCTCAGGTGTCAGGCGCAGCCGTTTAAATTGCTGTTAAATTGTTTCTCAGAGAAAGAAAACTGCAGCGCTTCAGGCCGAGGAACATTTACTGTGATGCTCAGGGTCCGGTGTCTCTGCCAGTTGTTGTTCTGATTGACAGATCACTATCAGTTACATGTTGTTCAATTAGTCTCAACAACACATTTCAGAAAACAGTTCATTGTTATTACTAGTTTATGATGAAGCAGTGATTGTTTTGTATTCTCTTACAGTGTAAGTTTATCCCTCCGGCCACTTAAACTCGTCTTTAAGTTACTTTCTTCTTTTCTTGTGAATTATTCACGTGGGCTCCAACCTGACATTCGGTATTTTGTCTTTTTCTATATCGTAAACTGAAGTCTGAACATTCGTCTTAGTCACAAGTTCCTTTTACTTCCTACTCGGAAATCATTATTTTATAATAACTTGAATTAATGTTGTAGTTAAGACGGTAAACGGGTCATTATTGTTAAGAGGAACCGTTACACAAGCATTGAAACTTCTCAGCCTTCAATTACGCTGCTGCTGCAAAGAGACTTTTAATGTCTCCGTGCAGAGAGCGGCATTATGGGTAATTGTAGCTCACAGGACTCCTTTGTAGCGTAGATTTTGATTTAACCTTCTGATTTCACCACTGCAACACAAACCGGTTTATCACACATTTCATTTATATCCTGTTTCACTCTTTCTCTCGCTCGGTGATACCAGCAGCAGTGTGAAGGTTCACCTTGTTGTGGTTGTTGACTTGAGACCGTCCGGTGCAGTCGTTGTGTATTTACCTCGTTGAGAGTCGGGTGTCGTCGAAGTTCACAGTGGAGATGAGCTCCTGAAAAAAAATCTGATTTCATGTTGTATTAAAAATCACCAGCGTGTGACGGCAGCAGAAACTTCCAGGGGAAATTAGGAAGGACTCAAACTGACCAGCGGAGCTCTGGGCTTCCACCGAGGTTGTTCCGGTGTTTTCCAATTACACATTTCAGAGCAGCAGCACGATCGCCTCAGGCAGGACCGCTTCCTCCAGGTGCTGCAGCTGCAAGTTAATAAGCTCTGAACTCTGGAAGTGTGGAGGAGTGAATGGTTGTGTCTGAATAAAGCTGCTTTTAGACCAGCGAGTGGACGTGTGGACGAGGTTTCTAACACAAACATCTACACGTAGAAGACGAAGACGTCAACTTGGAAACACGAGGAGGTTCCAGAGCTTTTGGTGCTGAGGGCCGACGCCGGTGTGGACGAGCTGTAAACAACAACACTGATCTTTCCACAGCAGAGTTTATACGTCATGACAGTCTCGTTAACCTGGACCTAAACAGTTAGTCTACCTGGACGAGCTGCAGTTCACAGGATGTCGTGTCCAGACTCTGGATGTTTTTTTCTGACTCTAGAGGAACAGACTGAGAACTGAGTCTGGATTAGAGTTTGTGAGACAGATATAATCTCTGGCTGGGAGAAGCCTTGTGAACAGTGTTTGGATCAGACTTTAGCTTCATTCTGTCCCCGTCAGGGAGCTAACGCAGCTAACGCAGCTACCGTCTGTCTGCAGGTCTCAGACGTGTTGTCCACACAGTGCAGAGGAATCAGTGCGTTTCTCCATGTGATCATTGAACTGGATGTTTGAAGCATCTGCTGCTGACAGTCCACACGGCGCTGGGAGGGAAAGACGTTATTCTTTAAAATACTTTCAATGATGAGGCAGAAAGATGTTGTTGAAACATGAGGACAGATGAAACTGTTGCTGAACTTTCATTAACTGACAAGTGAGAGACGACTGAGAGACGACTGTTCTGTGACTCGCTCGCTAATGTCCGACACTCGTCTCTGAAGTCACGAGCAGTGAGAACACGGGCTGGTCAGTTAGTGACGGACGCGTACGGCAGCCAATCGTCTCCATGATGCTATCGGATCAGATCAAGTGTTTCAGGAGCAAATGACCAACCCGACCTTTAACACAGGTTTGTTTTTAACGTATTCCAGTCAAGTGGTCTTTGGTCTCCACTGGGAATCCGGTTTAGGAGCGAGACAAATACATTGTGATCTATTTAACCTTCTGGAAATGTTTTTCAGTTTTCGATCGATTGAAACAGGATCGTGTAATAATTCCTCCTGCAGCCGGGAACAGGATGTGAGATTCCACGAGCTTGTTTCAATCGATCTAACATAAGACAACTTTTTACACTGGAAAGTTAAGACCTGTGTCTTCTGCCTCATCGTGTCACGTCCAGTGTGAAATGTGGTACGACCGCGTGCTGCTGCGAGGTTTCCCTTAACTCACCATTAGTGAACGGCCTGTTTGAATAAAACCTTTTTAAGATCCAGTCAAATACAAACCACTGACTCACTGAAGCTTTGAGTTCAGCTGCACAGATTTTAGAGATGAGAAGAATCAGAAGTTTCTCTACGTGATGACGTCACAGTAAGAAACGTGGAGCCTGGAGGTCAAAGGGTCAAAAAACACCGATGTTAATATCGAATAAAAACATTTTCAGTTTTCAGCTTCTCCGATGCTTCGGTGTTTTCATTCAGCAGGAGAGATGGTGACCTGTCGGCTGAAGTGGTCGAGGTTTAGTAAACAGCTCAGTGAATTCACACGACTGAAGAATATAAAACCTGGTGTGTCCTGTCACGCTGGGAAAATAATCTGCTTTTGTGTTCAGAGGAAACTCGTCTCTTCTTCTCTTTCTGTCTCTTCTTCTCTTCTTCTCTTCTCTTCTTCGTCTCTTCTTCTCTTCATCTCTTCTTCTCTTCTTCTCTTCTCTTTCTGTCTCTTCTCTTCGTCTCTTCTCTTCGTCTCTTCTTCTCTTCTTCGTCTCTTCTTCTCTTCGTCTCTTCTTCTCTTCTTCGTCTCTTCTTCTCTTTCTGTCTCTTCTTCTCTTCGTCTCTTCTTCTCTTTCTGTCTCTTCTTCTCTTCTTCTCTTCGTCTCTTCTCTTCTTCTCCTCGTCTCTTCTCTTCTTCGTCTCTTCTTCTCTTCTTCTTCTCTTCGTCTCTTCTTCTCTTTCTGTCTCTTCTTCTCTTCTTCTCTTCGTCTCTTCTCTTCTTCGTCTCTTCTTCTCTTCATCTCTTCTTCTCTTCTTCTCTTCATCTCTTCGTCTCTTCTCTTTCTGTCTCTTCTCTTCGTCTCTTCTCTTCGTCTCTTCTTCTCTTCTTCTCTTCTCTTTCTGTCTCTTCTCTTCGTCTCTTCTCTTCGTCTCTTCTTCTCTTCGTGTCTTCGTCTCTTCTCCTCTTCGTCTCTTCTTCTCTTCGTCTCTTCGTCTCTTCTTCTCTTCTTTGTCTCTTCTTCTCTTCGTCTCTTCTTCTCTTCTTCGTCTCTTCTTCTCTTCGTCTCTTCTTCTCTTCTTCTTCTCTTCGTCTCTTCTTCTCTTCTTCTCTTCGTCTCTTCCTGTCTCTTCTTCTCTTCGTCTCTTCTTCTACTGATGCCTCTGGATGTTTGTTTTTTAAAGGTCTTCATCTTTCCTCTGTTCTTCCCCGTTGTTAAAGACTGGGACGAGGGGGTTTGAGGAAAGGTCACCGGCTTCACCTTCAAACCCTCGTCCCTCCTGAGATCCGTCTCCTTCCCTGGTGTTGATGTGTTCGGCTCTCGACCTGTGTGACCTACTGTCGATGTGCTGAACTGACCTTCATCACGCTGCATCTCCTCCTCCTCCTCCTCCTCCTCACTCTGTTTCTCTTCTGTCCACAGGATCAGTCAGACAAGAGTAAGAGCGACGACGAGTGAGATGAGGACGTGAGGATGTTGTTTATAGCACTTAGAAAACAAAAGGACAATATCTTCCATCGCTGTCGCTCTGGTGCAACTTCTCTTTTTTTATTTGACTCCATTTGTCTATTTGTATTTTGTGACTCTGTCCCTTGTCCCACCAGCTTGGAAATGTATTACTATCAATAAGCTAAAGCAATACCAATCCGCTTATATTCCTGTTTTTAAGACAGTTTTTTAGTATATTTTTTAACTCGGCGCTTTGACTAAGATTTCAATTCTGTACGGAAAAACAAAAAAAAAAGAAAAGTTGGTTATGCTTCACGCGCTTTTGCTTCATTTGTACTCGCTTGCTTGCACTTTTAGAAGATTCAGTCTTAAAATCCAAGTTTTAAAAAAACGTGTAATAAAAAAGATAAACGTGTAAGTTTGTGAAGCGGAGGACGTCGACGTGGAGACTCTGGTGATCGAGTTACAATCAAGTTTTTATCTGTTTCTGTTTCACCTCGTGCCAAATTTGGAAACGTAGAAAAAAAAAACGATCGTCAGACGGAAGATTGTTTGATCGACGCTGTAACTTAGCAACCGTTACTGAGCTGGAGAAGCCTGTTCAGCTTCAACCCGTAAAGTTTAGTCGTGTTTTTCAGCTGCAGTCGAAACTGAAGCTGAGAATAATAATAATCAGAGACTCTTTTTAGCGAAGCGAAGATTCCAGCTTCTCACGTTAGAAGACGTCCTGTTTGTCTTTCCCATAAAACTTTAGGTCAGATATTTTAAAACGTCATTAAAGACAAAGTATCCTCAGTACAAAGTCAATCATCTGATCGTTAGTAGGAAGTTTTATGTTTCATAAGCTCCATTCACGACGGTACAGCTTATTGATAAGATTAAATTATCGTAGCTTTAGAAGTTTAAACATCGTGTTTGAAAAACCCAGAACAGAAAAACTGTCAGAAGATGATTTTTTGTTTTTTAATCGTTTCTTCATTACAAGAGAAAGTTTCTCAACACGAGAATAAGACTCGGATCAAATCCAGACTTTTTACAGAAGATGTGTATTTTTAACTTCAAGTGAATATTTAAGACCCTTTTTAAAACGAGTTACCGCTTCATGGAGCTAACGTTAGCTGCCGGTGACTGTTAATCTTTAATGAAATGATTTTAATCTGCTGAAACTAACAACATGAGTTCCCAGTTAATCTGCAGATTCTTTCCTGGATTAATTCAGTTTATTGTTGGTGAATTAATTGTAATGAAATTCTGAATGAAAAGTGTGAGAAACAAAACCCGAAGACGTTCACTTTGTCCCGACGAACGATCGAGAGGAAATCTTCTAATATCTGAAGCTGGAACCCGAGAAATTATGGGAATATTTCACTATATTTGCTCAAACAAGAAAACACGATAAATTGTTCCTCAACTAACGGATTCAAGTTGTGGATGATTCTCAGATTAATCGAGGCCATAAACGCCAAATGCTTTTTCAAATGTCTCATTTAGAAACCTGTGACCTCACATTATCGATCCTCGTCAGACGAGTCCTCGCATTTCACGTGTTTTTCCTTCTGACGTTTTCAAGCTGTTGTGAATCGGAGCAGAGGTTCTGAACTTTGTCGATTTTCTTGAACAGAAAAGTGTGTTTGTGTTTTTTGTTTTTTTTATTATCGAGAATTTGGCCACAGAGCGACGTCTGATCATCGGCTGCAGACTCAGAGTTTTCTGTAAGAAATATTAAATTCATGTTACATCAGATCCTGTCGCAGCAGCGGGTTGTAAAGTGTCAGGTGGTCGTCGCAGATGATTAAAAAAAAACAAAAGAAAACAGTGTTAAAGTATAAAAAATATCTGATTTGAGTGACTTTGCATTTCCTGGTATATATTTCACACAGTGTATTGATTTCTACCTTTTTGAGTTGTGGTTGTGTTTTCATTTTATCGGTTCGTAGCATGATCTCCTCCTTGGCAGTAAACCCTGTACATGCAGATAGTCTCACTTTGGTGCGTGTGCTTGCCGACTCTCCGTAAGTGTGACTTACTCTTTGCTTTCTTTGCACAGTGTCTTTGTGGTTGTATATCGAAGCCCAGGGCAAATAAAATCTCACCGATTTTCAGCACAAGAACAAACACTCGTCTGTTTATTTACTGCCAGGGACCAGTTTTTACGAGCTGTCGGAGTTCGTGCACGTGCGACAGGTTTCTGGATAAAAGCTGCTTTTATCAAGTTTAATCATCTGATCCATCTTTAAAAAGTTGTTCCTCTGCTACATTTATGTTTATGACTTTATTCATAAGTGTATTATACATATGAACAAGTACAATTCTGAACTAGATAATTATTTTTACACTGAGACATTAGTGCTTTTACTAATGGAAAATAATAATAATAGGAATCATTTTTACCAACATTTCTGTTTTCTGATGTTTTTTACAAATCAAACAGTTAATTCATAAAAAAAAATAGTTTTCCCCTCAACTGCAATAATAAAATACTGCTCACAGATTAAAATATATGATCCAACGATAATAATCATCGGGTCCATTTCTCTAGATATTAATTACAACCTTAACAATGTTAATGCAGAACAGGAGGATCATTTTTACACTGAGGCTTCGGCACTTTGTACTTACGTAAAAGATAATGACGTTTTATTTATATATAACAGTAATGTTGGATATTAAAGTTCCTTTACAAGCAGAAATTAAACCTCACAGGTTCATACATGAGAATAAAAACACAGCTGCAGAATCGTTCAGACAGGAAGTCAGCACTGACAAGTCCTGATGATGTAACGAGTTCATAAAGTTAATTAATCATCTTTATATAAAACGTGATGACGAGCAACATGTCAGGTTCTGGTTGTTTGTTTAAAACCGTCTCAATGTTTTCATGACGTTTTCCCAAATGTCTGTTAGAAATATTCCTTTTTCTGTCGAATCAAACATTAACTGAACTGAACGTGAATATTCTCCTGAGACTTCATAAGTTTTTCAACCTTCACCGCTCCTCATTCTTCAAACCTGCTCTGAGTTCTGTGCTACATTATTAAAATTCAATTTGATTTGTATTCTGCTAAATCACAGGAACCTTTTAATATTATAGAGAAACACAATGAGAGAGAGAGACGTGAAATCCTCATTGTACAAAGTGTCCTCGACTAAATAATGTCCATCGCAAATCTAAAAACATAACGTTTTTATTATTGAGCAGAGAACAGATTCTGTCTCACATGAAGCTGAGGGACATGAGACAGGAGGGACAGATCGGTTCTGTCCAGCTCGTCCTTCAGCCTCCAGCAGGCCCATTGGTCCCATCGTGGACACACCTGTCTCAACCTGCTCCTCTCAGGGGAATCCTACTGTATTCAATGAGTCACGGTGGTATTGTTCCGTTCAGACCCAGGAGGGCAGAAGACGGGCCGTCACACCGTACAGCTGGCCGGACTCGAACACTCGGCAGCACATCAAAACAGCTCCCCTTTGTGTTTCCTGTCATTTTCCACTAAGCCGATTCCCCTGAGGAGCGAGCGTCAGCCGGGCCCCGTTTCATCTGCTCTTTGAAGCGCCGAGCTGTTGGGACAGACCTGAGCCCAGGAAGGGAGAAACCAATTGGGTGTTAATCCCGGTCTGAGTGCCAGAGATGTCAGCTGGAAGAAGTCAGGTGCCGGTGCGATTCCCGGCTATCCCTCTGTAGCTTTTGTTCCCATCATCACATTCTCCAGGCGGCAGATGCAGGTTCCCTCCGAAACCCAAACGGATTCAGGGAATGTTCCCTCCTGACGTGAAAGGACCAGGTGCTGTTTATTATTAAAGAGCCGCGGAGTTTGTCTGGTGTCGGGACTCGTTCGCATTCAAGGCCGCAAACGGGGACGATCGGTGCTAACGCGTGCACAACTTAAAAGGAAGAGCGGGAAAAGGCTTTGTCTCCCTTCGGATTCCCGGGTTCACTATCAGTTTAACGCATGATCGAGGAAAAGGCAGATTCTTCTCTGGGGCCTGAAGGTCAACTGGACGGACACATCACACGAGGACACGCGGGACACGAGACGAGTTCTTCACAGTTTACATCAGGGCTGATTCAAACTTTGACTGTCCTCTTTGAATCGTCAGTGAAAAGGCTTGAAGGCTGCAGTTTATCTGAGGACCTACAAGAAGACATGTCCAACTCGGTCCACAGACTGAAGACTCACCTGTAACTCTTCTTAATATTCAAGGCATCTGCCAAGTTTGTGTTCCACAGACAGACAGAGACACAGTCTTTATTCAACTTAGGGTTCAGTATCTTGCCCAAGAGCACTTCAGCATGAGGAGCCGGGGATTGAACCCAAACCTCTCATTAGTGGACAAGCCTCTTGACCACCGGAGCCACCTGAGTTTCAACATCGCAGAACGTAGATTTCATTCGATGGTGAAAGACGATGTTACAAAACCTCTAAAAACATCCGAGTCCATATTGTGAAGTGAAGGAAAGTGTCTCTTCACGAGGAGACAAATAAATAAAGGTTGTTGTTGTTGTTGTTTACTTCAGTCTCACACTGTGACAAGTCCAGTCGTCCCAACTGATAAATAAACAGATCAATGATGTGATGTGTGTGTGTCTGTGTGTCTGTGTGTGTCTCTCAGTTTGTCCTGGTTCCAGCTGCTCTGACTTTGACCTGCAGCGTCTCACACTCTCATCGTGTCCGACCGGATTCTCGTCATCACTGATTATCGCTGATGAACTGATCCGTCGTGCGTCTGAACCGTTTCTGTGTGATTCCCTCATTAAATCACTCAGCGTTTATCTTTATTAGACATTTAAGTGAGGCTGAAGGATGCTGGGGGACGTCTCACACACACACACACACAGACACAGACACACACACAGACACAGACTCACAAACTTTCCGTTCATCAAACTTTTTTGGGTTTCAGGGTAAAAACTTTTGCAGTTTTCACAAATAATGCAGCTCAACGTTAGAGAGCATGCGGATAGAGACAGATCCTCCTGTCTGCCCTCTAGTGGACGTATCATTTAACATACATGTGCATTTAAAGCTTGCATGGAAGCTACGTGGCCAGTGACGTTTTTATTTTAGAGCATAGGACAAGATGGTGACTGTCCCTTGTACGTTTGAAGGTCTTCTGCTCAGGGACGTAACCTCGGTTGTGCACCTCAGCGTCATCACGTGTTTTGGCCTCGTGATCTTACGATACGCAACGAACTGGAGGCTACGCCGAGGCTAACGGTTAATCTGGCTCGTACGGCAGCACATCTGGTTAAAGTAAACGAGCCACACGTTGGTCTCACTGACCTTCGAAGTTCCTGCGAAAAAAACATTTTCTTGGATCATCGGCTCTTCTAATCTCAGTGGGAGAAGCTTTGTCTGTGAAACGTCACAAACACGACGTCGCTCTGCTGCGGATCGTCGGAGGCCGGAGCAGACGCAGCTGTTTGACATGAGACTCTCCCTCCGAGGAGGTCGGAGGAGATTACGTTTCTCTTTCTCTTGCACCAGATACTCGAGTCTCAGTCGCTCTTCCAGTTGCTGCAGATTAGTTTTCACGTATTTTTCTAATCCTCCAAACTGTGGATCGTCTGTGAGGAAACTGAAGCTCTGATGGGATTCAAAGCTTTAGTGAAACATGTTGATATTATACTTGATGTTATAGTTAAATACTTTGGACCATCTTTATAAATCAGTGTCTCACCTCAGGAGCTGAACCCAAACAAACGGTCTGAGCGTGAACGTCACTGAACAGCAATGCATTCTGGGATATGTTGGACCAGGAAGGATCCGAGTGCTGGAGCCTGTGGTGGACGTGGCCCCTGAGTCGAGACACCGTCTGTGTTAACTCTCCTCTCGTCTTGATGGTCAGGGGCTCATTGTCCTGCCCGAGGAGATCGAACCACTGACTCTCTGGTGGGTGGGCGACTCGCTCTACCTCCTGAGCCACAGTTTAGTGTGTGTACGGCTTCAGTTTTTAGAAACTAAGAGGGGAATGTGTTTTTCAAACCGTGTGAAGAGGCCTGTGAGGAGGCGTGTGAGGAGGTGAGTGAGGAGGCGTGTGAGGAGGCGTGTGAGGAGGCGAGTGAGGAGGCGAGTGAGGAGGCGAGTGAGGAGGCGTGTGAGGAGGCGTGTGAGGAGGCGAGTGAGGAGGCGAGTGAGGAGGCGAGTGAGGAGGCGAGTGAGGAGGCGAGTGAGGAGGCGAGTGAGGAGGCGAGTGAGGAGGCGAGTGAGGAGGCGAGTGAGGAGGCGTGTGAGGAGGTGTTACAGGAGGCTGCTGCTCCCTGGACAAAGCCTCAGTCCCCAGTAGACGAGCAGCTCGGTGAAGGTCAACACGGGGTCAAGTGGCACCGACAGAAGAAGATGAAAGTGTTGTTTTGGGAGAGTGAAGAACCAACGAGCTTCTCGTCCACTTCACCTTCTAACGAATGTTCTAACACCAGAGGTAAAGCAACAATCACTGAGAGCAAGTGGAGGTCAGTGGAATCCAATTTGAAATGGCTGAGGCTTCAGTTGTATAGTGAAGTTGAGGTCTTCTGACCTCTCTGACCTCTCTGATGTCTCTGACCCCTCTGATGTCTCTGATGTCTCTGATGTCTCCTCTGGCGTCGCAATCGACAAAGAGAGAACACTGGTATTTAACCAGACGACCACGCTGGACTCCACTGGAGCATCAGAGTCCGTCAGCGTCCAGCACGCGTCTGAGACTGTGGACGTTCTTCACGTCCGTTGGATCAACGTGCTGGACGAGGTCACCGTGTGTGCGAGGTGCTCACATGAGTATTTGTGAAAGCGATGACATTTGGCCACAGCAAAGAGACGATGAAGTAAACCTGTGACGAGGGAACTCACCTCTATTTACCAAGAAGAGGTCTGTTGTGTTTCGACATCCACATTGAGCTGAAACTACGAAGTCTGATTCTGCGTGGACGGTAAAAACGTTAGGAATTCATCGCTTTGACCATCATTTCCACTGGTTATGATAATATTGTATGTGCTAACCAAGCTAACTTTTTGGTTTTGACTGGACCTCGATGTTACAAACAAGTTGTAGCTGTGTTATCTCCGAGTGGCCACTTCCATACGAGACTTTCTCCTGAACACTACGATTGCAGTTCTAACTTCTTCTATCCATCTGACTGTTTGTTATCTATCCCACTTATCTTTGATGGTATTGGGGGGGGGGGGCAGTAGCCTGTCTCAGCTGAGGTGGGGTTCATCCTGCAGGTCACAGTCTTGTTGCATTGTTCCTATAGAAATATGAATTATGCCTCTTCAAGGTCTTATCGACCACAACGGGACTTAAACATTTCCTCCTCCTCGTGATGAAGAGAGAAGAGTTTGAGTGGACGCCATGTTCCGGATGTCTTCGACCTGTCTGTGCGTCGGCAGCAGTGTCCCTCAGGACATGGTGGCTGGAGGTCTCACCTTACTGGGAGCACTGGGTTCAAAGCCAGGCAAGATAAGAAGGTGTGGCGTGTGGCCAGCGTTCAAGTCATCTCTCAATTCCACCGTTTGACCCTGATGTGCTCAGGAGGAATTCCCCGTTTGAAAGACCAGCGGGATTAGGACAGGTCGGCGCGGCAGGTGGCTGGACAGTAAACAGAGACGGTGGCAGCGTGTTGGCTCAGCTCTGATAACATGTTCTCCTCTGCAGCTGCAGCATCTGGGCTTTGATGTCATGGAGGTGCTGGTTTTTTGCAGAGCGGTCACGGAATATGAGCAAGTTCAAACAAATTTCCGACGTCAAGATGAAATGAGTTATGAGTGACACTCGACCTCCTGTCAGACCGTTACAGAACTGAGTGATTCATAGTTTTTAATATGATCTTCTTATAACACTGCGCCTGTAAGTACGACTCTAGTTTTCTTATAGCGGATGTAAAATTAAAATAAACGGCTCACCATTAAACTTCAATTTGAGAATCGTGAGCCAGATTCCGTCTGATTGCTGTAAAGATAAACGCAGCGTGATGACGCCCTGACGGAGGAGACGTGTATAGAAGGATTAGTTTGGAATGAGTCATCAGCTCCCGTGAGGATTTCATGGTCCGTGTGATGACTCATCAGCTGATCTAGATTCTACAGAGCTGTGATCTGTGTGTAGAACCGGGTCCAGTGTCACACAGATCGACCCGATGGGACCGAACCATCCCAGCAGCACACTGACTTTTATCAGACCAAAAACAAAACACTGATGTGAGTGATGTTCCTCCTGCATCCACTTGAAATCATAGGATTTGACTTGTTTACTAAGAAACATTTTGAACCTGTCAACATGTTCCCAGTAGCTGATTAATACTTTTTCATTTCTGTACTGAAGGACTGAAGGTTTGAAGTTTATTAAATTATATTAAAGTTAGACTCTCGGCTTGAACTGTGAACGGACTTCAGAGTGAGTTTTATTATATTTATTAGTCTATATAAATCTCCCAGTAACTCAGCACCTGAAGAGAGAGAAGGAACAGAGGAGCCCAGGCGGGGGGGGGGCACTCAGCACTGTAATACACTGACTGGTGGAGTCTGATGTTTAAAGCACAAATCCTGAGGCTCGTGAAAATGCAAACCTGAAGTGGTCACACAGTGATAATGATAATGTTTAGAAATAAAATGATTTGATTCATTGATAATCGTCTGAATCAGATTTAAATCATGTGGCTAGAGTCCCCCCCCCCCCACTGATTTAAATATGGACTGAGAGAGAGAGAGAGAGAGAGCCTCAGTCACTGCTGATTGGCCACCTTATCACATTATCACATTATCACATTATCACCATATTGCATATATGTGTATTGAGGTCAGATTCATCCTGATGACTTTCTGTACCTGCACCAAACTCATTAACAGATATTATCTGTTTTCATTAAAAACCTCAATCTCACACAGAAATGAGTAAAAAACGCTGGATCTGCCTTCTTAGTCAAATCTGCTCCATAAGTCACTGGGGTGGTTCTTTGCATCAGCTCAGTAGTTTTTGTTCCATCCTGCTGAAAGTCAGATATTTATTCCTGACACAATCAGTGACTCCCCCCGTGTCCTGTTTGACAGGTTAGTTAAGAACAGCACTTTACTGATTCCCACAGGGGGAAAGGTGAAGAAATCATTGCATCACGCTTCAGCTGCACCAGGTCACAGTTCAGGGGTTTGTCGTCGGGCTCGTTCAGGACGTCCAGAGTCAAGAGGAGCTGAAGAGAGTTCAGTCGGCAGCCGGCAAGAAGCAGTGAAGACCTGCTCCGGTTGGGAAAGCAGTCACAGGAATCCATCTGCTGAGATCTGACAGAGAGGAGGAGAGATGACGTTTGTCCTGATTGCAGAAGTGAATCAGCGATTATTCTTTTCACTGTGATGAGCCCCTGTTTTATTCTGAAAGATGTTGTGTGATGCGAGATAGTTGTTTTTTAATTCTAATTGCAAAATGGATAAGTGGAAACTCTGGGCCGAGGGAGAGTGAAAAACAAATGTTCTCATCTGTGAGTGAAAATGAAAACAACTTCACACGGTCGTGATTTGTTATTTTACGAAGTCTCTGCAGTGAGTCACTTGATTCCATCTGAAGGTCGAACAACGGCTGCTTCAGGTGAAACCTTTGAGAAGCTTGTGATGCTTTTCATTTGAAATGTTAACATTCATTCCAATGTGGGGGGGGGGGGGAGGTTCATATTCCCACCTGCTCTAATTCAAAATATACCGTTAAATGAAGTCACTAATGTGTTTCCAGTAGAATATTCCATTCGTATTTCAACTCGCTCAGTCTCAAAAAGTTCCACCAGTTTTTGATTTTCTTCCTCGTGTGCTGTGGTCATCTTGCTTGAGCTATTGGCTATACTGCCCCCCCCCCCCTTTGACGTCTGATATTAAGTTATTTATATTTTGTGGTTTTGGATCAGTGGTTGTCTCGTGTGGTTTTGTTTATGGACGAGGATCTGATCTGCCTGCTTGTAGGACTTGAGCTCTAATTCTTTGTGTCTATGTCTTAGTAGAGTCATGTTTGCAAAGAGGATGAACAACCATCCAGTTTGAATAAATGATCATTTGGATTTTTTTAATATATTGCACAATATATAATGAAAAATCGTGTATTTATACATTTACTTCTTCTTTAAATTTAAACCCAATTTAAGACACGGACACATTTTAACTTGGCCTGATTAAACTTAACTTCATATAAAGTTGTGTCAGTGTCACATCCATTCTCCTGTTTTAGCAAAACAATGTGAAATTTTACACATCAAATATTTAGATTTACATTTTTAATCTTAATCTTATAGCTAAACCATAAATAATGATTTTCCTATGTGTGTGATCACTTCAGGGCTGTGAGAGAAGTCGCCTCTGATGATCCCATTGAGGGAACAAGCAACTGGATCAGATCCCAGATCTAATTAACACAATTTGATTATACTTTACATTTTATTAAACATAGAATATTCTACTGTAAAGAACCTTGAACGCTCACAGGGAGCAAACTCTCAGTGAACTTTCTGTTCTGTGCAGCTACTTTGAATTTCAGAAACTATTTCAGAAAGGAGGTCGAACAAGGTGAATTTAATACATTTTAATTTGGAACATTATGCAGAACCTGTGATTATTTACCTTTGGCCGAAGTGAACGTGAGAAAACAAACGTCCCAGTTGAACTGGTCACAGAAATGGAAAGTAAGACGTTTGTGGTTCCTCAGGTTTTCACATCCCTGAGATTATGAGGAGGAGACGAACTCTTCTCTCACTGAAACTGAATTATTATTAAATTATACAATCGCCTTCGTATCTCACAGGAGATGATGAAATCCAAGTTCTTAGTGGAGGAACAAAGTGTTTTTCAACAGGAGCTGAACACGGTGGACTCATCAGAAAATAATGATTTACACCCTTGCTTTCATAATAATAATAATAATGCTTTGTTAAAATTGATTGTTGAGCGCAGACTTAGGGGAAACACTTGAAACACATAAAGAAGTGCAGGAAGTGCAGGGGTGTGTGTTTCCTCTGAGGCTCCGGTTGAACCAGAAGCTGCTCAGAGTTCTTTACTTTCCAAACGTCTTCTCAGAGGATTTGTCATCACGACAAACAGCACAACATGGATCTTATTCAATATTAGATTCATATGCAGATTCCTCTCCGAAGTAGCAACGAGGCAATAACCTGTGACGCTTGTGAATTTCATATCCGAACGGATTGTTATCAATAAAACAATTTTCACACATTACAGCAGTTTTTTTCCGATGACTTCCCTTGACTTTGTTCTGCCACCAATTCATAATGATCCGAATCTTCTTCTTCTTCTTCTCAAAATAACATAACAGATCTGTAACTAGTGGTTTTCACCGTTGCTGCATTGTAGAGCTGTGAGCATCTCTCTATCACACACACACACACACACACAGACACACACACACACACACACACACACACACACACACACACACACTAACACACACACACACCCATCTGTCATAGATGGAGATATCTCGGTGTTGCCAATTGTGGGCCGTCATAACATTCATAAAGATTTTATTGTCCTCTGTCGGCAACCTGACATCTGCATAACACCTGCCCCCTCTGTGTACTTGTCATTTGGGTTTCACACACACTTATTCACCATATACACACACATACACAGACACACACACACACACACACACACACACACACACACACACACACAGACACACACACACACACACACACACACAGAGATAGAATCAGATTCTGAGGTAATCAAAGCCATTCGTCAGCTTCAGGGCTTGAAGAATCATTGTTAACCAAATAAATTCTGAATAAATTGTGGTAGAAATCGTACGAAGAACATTTCCAATCTCGAGTGAACAAATTATTAAATTCAGCAGAAAAAAGACCAGTTGTTGGACCTGATCGATCAAAGTAACACATCAGCAGTAACACATCAGCTGTGTGCGTTTCCTCTGCAGAGGCATCACACACACATCTTCTGGTTCCATCTTATCTTTTCTGCTTCACACAGATTTTAAATCCTTGCGCTCTGCTGCCCGGCCGCTCTGCCACACGGCTTTTCTTCATATAATTCTATTCATATGATGCAAAATGTTCTGATGTCCGTAAATTGACGTGTCCATCCTGAGTTTGATCCCTCAGTCCAGCCGCTGCTGCATTAAAGAGGAGAGTGTGACTCGAGGCTTCTTCCTGCCGCCGTTCAACTCACCTTCCTCTGCTCGGCGCCGCCTCCCTCTCCTGGAGCTGAACGCCCGAACCCCACCCGCCTCCACACCCCGTCTCCCTCACCATGTTTCCTTGTCGTGTCAGCGAGCATCACTTCCAAAGACAGTGAGGAAACAGCCCCGGGCGTCCGAGTCTTATCTTCTCCACGGTGAGTTGTTTCATCTCCCGTCCCTGCTCCTCCGCTGCCTCTCAGAAATCCCCTTCATCTCTGCATCCAGATCAGCTGCTGCTCTTCTTCCAGCAGCTCTTCATCACCAGCGTTTGATGGACAACGGTGCAAAGAGGGGGTCAAAGTTCAAATCCAATCCAAACAAGGAGGAGCACGTCTCAGTAGGCTGTTACACAAGCTGCTGTATGGAAGAGCAGACATGTCCGTTTCTATTTTTACACTTCAGGACTCGTACGCCATCACGTCACATCACTTCTGAACATGATTCTGTACAAATTGCAATAAAACCAAAAAACACACAATCCAGGTTTTGTGTGTTTTTGTTGCAAAAGTTTCATTTGGGAAGTTTGTCACCATTTAAAGTTATTCAACTGAAAACGCATGGGAGCAATTTTGTCGACATGATGGGATCCAAATGAGGTTTTGCTGCTACTTTTAAAAATATATTTTTTTAAAGATTTACAGAACAGAAATGTTTGAAGCTGCATTTTGTGATTTGTGTCAACAAGAGAGCAGAGAAGTTTCCAAAAAGCAAAATAACACATTTCTGAGATTCTGCAAGAGGCTATGAACAGTTGCTTCTCTACACCAGAGACATGACAGCTCCCAAAAGTGAGGCCAACGATCGCCCCCTGGTGGCTGGCTGCAGTAAAGTTCACACACCCCGTCTCCTCCATGATAGCAAATGGGACATGGACAATTTTTTCTCTGGTTTCTGTCATTGAAGCTTGTCCTTATCACACTGGTGTGTGTTCAAATGTTCGAAACCTGGTGAACCTTGACCTGTGATTGGTCGAGCGTGTGTCTCAGCAGGACGTCGCTGCTGCAGCTTTGTCATCAGAACAATATGATTATAACAGTTGATTGTTACCCCTGAAAATGATTACATGTGTAGGGTAGGCTTTCGTTATTAGGTGTTTTAGTTTGTGTCATGTATGAGTTTATTCTCCAGCTATTGTCCGTATCCTCTGGAGAAGAGAATCGGCCAAATAAAGAGAAGCTGTCTTTGACACTTGCATTATGAATATCAGTTATTTTATATCTGTACAAACAATGTAGGTAGAATATATTGTGAGTCTCTTCTTCCCTTCAGGATCAGGGACACTGTATATTTATGTTAATTATATTCACGCTGCAGAAACAAAAGGGTTTGAAGTAACACTGTTCTCGCAGTAAAGTGTTCATTCCATCCAGTCCTCCGTTTAAATTAGATCAAACACAGCCACAGAAGCAGTGACTTGTTTTGATGAGACAAAATGATCTGAATAATGACATCTCATCTCATCTCATCTCATCTCATCTCATCTCATCTCATCTCATCTCATCATGTGACAGCCAGCAGAACAAAGATAAGACCTATGATCAGACCTATTATTCACAAATCACACATCTGAAAGACTCGGGATGTCGTTTGCATAATTGACACTGAGGTTTAGTTAAATTGGAAAACAGAAATAAGGTTTTTTGATGATCAGAACGATAACTGTCAAATCATTATTTCTCTCCAGTGGAGGTGCAGCGGTGTCCCTGCTCAAAGGCACTTCAACAAACAGCAGCTCTGCTTCCAGCTGCTTTCGGTGTCCAACTTCCTCAACCTACGTCTACGGCTGAGCCCAGACACCCCACAGAGAAAATCCATTTTGGCTGGTTGTTTCTGCAAAAGCATTTTTTTGTTATATATATTATTTAGTCCCCTGCTAAATATGGTAGATTAAATTCTTACTCGTTGTGATACAAAAGGTAATTGCAGTCAGAACGTTTTTCTAAATGTTCTTTCTCATAAAGTTTGCAGTCGAAATTGTCGTAATTAATAAAACATTTTAATTGCAGTTGTTAGAGCGGAGCACGAGTACGAGAGGAGAGATCATTATTATGTCTCCAGAGCGGATTCAGTGAGGAGCAGCTGCAGGATCCGTCTGACGTGCACAAGATGAGCTGTTGTGCAACAGCTCCCTCAAGATAAATGCTCCTGATTCTGAACGAAATAAACGACGTGACAACAATGTGACGCTGCGATGCTCAGTGTCGGCTCACAGAAGCAGATCCATTATACCCTGTCACTGCTCTAATTATCACGGTGGATTGGTTTGGTTTCCTCGTCTTCCTCCTCAAACACGCACCTGCTTGCACACAAACATTTCCCTCCTTGAAAAGCCCTGAACAACTTGAGAGGCTGGAGAGAACTTCACCTCAGAGACCTGCTGTTGACAACGATCGTCTGTATTTACACTTTTACACAGAATCGTTGGGACCGACTGGAGACTTGTTCAGCAGGTGTTGGTCACAGCAGATGGTTTTTGAGCTGAGGATGTTTATTGTGTTTAAGTGCTAGTGAAATGTCAGGGGTGTGTTTGTTGTGGGGACAATTCACTTGCACCTCTTCTCCAGATAATACTTGACTTCTGGAGAAAACCAGAGATTTTGATTTCTAAGATGTGATGTTAGATGAGAACCCACGGTGACGTCACCCATACGTGTGATCTTATGTTCTTCCTGCTCTCTTCTGCATGACTCACATTCAGGCTGAACGAAGCACAGCTTGCTATTACTATTATTACTGCAGACTTCAAAAGAAATGAGACGAATTATAATGTTTTCTTTATTGAAGTGAAAGACGTGTGTGTGCCTGTAGTTTGTGGACGTGGTCGCTGTCGTGAAAAAGGTCAAACTCAAGCATCATTAGAGGCAGAAAGATGCTCTGCTGGATGATTGCTTTGCAGAGACTGAATTCCCACAGAGACATTGTTACATGAGCAGGTTCTGCTCAGGACCTGGAGGATCGGTGGCGTTGGCCCTGTTGTTGTTCTGCTCGCAGCAGATAAAGTAGAAATTAAAGTCACATAAAATTGAACATTTTCTACAAACACAATCAGCATTTTTCCTGCTTTGCCAGAACAAAACACTGCTGTGAAATCTGAATATGAATGTGTGTGGATGTGGAAAACTCCTGCAGGCATCTGATGTTTCACATCATGGAAATGTGGCAAAAGGAAACTGAAGATATTTGTTTTTATTCATTTAAGGCCACATAATCTTTGGGCTTTGGTTCAGAACAGGGACGGGACTTTTTACTCAGAGTCAAGGATTTGTTTTTATACAGTTATGATACATTTATATGTTAAACTGACCTGTTGTCCATACGTTTCAATTGAGAGCAGGACGCTTGACAGGCATAGCAGGACATTTCCCCCCTCAGTTATATGTAATAACAGTTGTATGAAAGCCAGCCACCAGGGGGCGATCGAGATGCTTTTGGGGGCTGTAGGATGTAGTCTATTGATTGAAGCAGCAGCCTAACCCAGCTCAGAGACATGTAAGTAAAGCACGGTGGCTGCAGCAGTTCCTGAAGAGTTGTGAACCGAGCGGGACTCTTTCTCGAGCTCATCCCTCTGGACATGGACATGTCTCGGTAGGAGAGGTGACCCAGAGCCCGGTCGTCACTGGCTGAGCTCCACAGGTCCTGTGATGGACGTGTCTCGGTAGGAGAGGTGACCCAGAGCCCGGTCGTCACAGGCTGAGCTCCACAGGTCCTGCGACGGACGTGTCTCGGTAGGAGAGGTGACCCAGAGCCCGGTCGTCACTGGCTGAGCTCCACAGGTCCTGCGACGGACGTGTCTCGGTAGGAGAGGTGACCCAGAGCCCGGTCGTCACTGGCTGAGCTCCACAGGTCCTGCGACGGACGTGTCTCGGTAGGAGAGGTGACCCAGAGCCCGGTCGTCACTGGCTGAGCTCCACAGGTCCTGCGACGGACGTGTCTCGGTAGGAGAGGTGACCCAGAGCCCGGTCGTCACTGGCTGAGCTCCACAGGTCCTGCGACGGACGGGTCTCGGTAGGAGAGGTGACCCAGAGCCCGGTCGTCACTGGCTGAGCTCCACAGGTCCTGTGATGGACGTGTCTCGGTAGGGGAGGTGACCCAGAGCCCGGTCGTCACAGGCTGAGCTCCACAGGTCCTGTGATGGACGTGTCTCGGTAGGGGAGGTGACCCAGAGCCCGAGCGTCACTGGCTGAGCTCCACAGGTCCTGCGATGGACGTGTCTCGGTAGGGGAGGTGACCCAGAGCCCGGTCGTCACAGGCTGAGCTCCACAGGTCCTGCGATGGACGTGTCTCGGTAGGAGAGGTGACCCAGAGCCCGGTCGTCACTGGCTGAGCTCCACAGGTCCTGTGATGGACGTGTCTCGGTAGGAGAGGTGACCCAGAGCCCGGTCGTCACTGGCTGAGCTCCACAGGTCCTGTGATGGACGTGTCTCGGTAGGAGAGGTGACCCAGAGCCCGATCGTCACTGGCTGAGCTCCACAGGTCCTGCGATGGACGTGTCTCGGTAGGAGAGGTGACCCAGAGCCCGGTCGTCACTGGCTGAGCTCCACAGGTCCTGCGATGGACGTGTCTCGGTAGGAGAGGTGACCCAGAGCCCGGTCGTCACTGGCTGAGCTCCACAGGTCCTGTGATGGACGTGTCTCGGTAGGAGAGGTGACCCAGAGCCCGGTCGTCACTGGCTGAGCTCCACAGGTCCTGTGATGGACGGAGAAAACCTACAGAAGAACAACTGGTTCTCAACCTTCATGTCTGGTTTCTTCCACACATGAAGGTTTCTCTGTTCATCAGATGAGAGAATCCTGTTTCTCACTGTCTCAGCGTCCCTCAGGTGCTTTGACATGTCCACAACAGAGACGCTCTGAGAGGATGCAATGGAGATCCTCACATTTATAAGACTGAATATTCCCGGGGGAAGAGCTGCAGCTCAGCCACTGATCAACCATTTGACGGCTTGTCCACTTTCTGATGTCCTGGCTCCACTGGTCTCTGGAGTCATTGAGCTCTGATGACCCTCATCACCCATTTGAAGCATTTCTCTTGCTGTACAGTTTCTGTTGGAAGGTTTACTTGGAAGATTTGCTTTCCAGTCAGGGTTTCGCTGAAGGGGTTTGTTTGTTTGTTCTTCTTAAACCAATCACAGTGCTCTCTGGTGACAGTAAGCCCGGTGACGGCGCCCGCTGCAAAATGGCGTTGGAGGGGAACTTGTTTTGGTGGAACATCAGCACACGGGGAGGAGATCCCTGTCGTTAAAAGGACTAATTCCCCAGAAAGATTAAGCAACGAGAACAGAAGATGTGTGTCGAGTGTGTGCGGAGCCACAACTCTTTGAGGTTGTCGGCTGCAGCTCTGAGGTTGTTGTCGTGTCCCGTAGCAAAAGGGATTTCGTAAATGGAAACAGGCCGGAAGCAGAAGGGGAGGAGAACGCCACAACAGACACGTGGCCCGGGCCCAAACTCATGGACATCTACACACTGTGAGTCAGTTTGTGTGGCGTGTAGGCTGGTCTGGAATCAGTTTGATAAGATTTTGCTATAAATACTAACTAATGTGATGATGGGGGAAACACACCTGCTCCTCACAAGTTTATACTCGTGCTAAAATACCAGTATTCTAGTAAAATACTAGTATTTTAGTATCAAAATATTGTAGTTAATTATTTATTTGTTTGCTTGTTTATCTGCCGGGTTACTCAAAATATACTCAACTGAAATAGAAGCAGCTTAGATAACTAACACTGATCTGATTGTGAATTAAAATAAAATGTAAAAACTCTTGTAGCCACGTGCTGCTTTCAGTGTCTCCCCGTCCTGTGTTACAGCTGCATGTACACTTCTAGTTAAAGAATGAATAATGTTCTCTGACATTATTACATGATATGTATTCATAAGCATATACATACACTGCCCTGGGTGTATCTTTAAAATATCCATTGTTTTGGATAAATATGCAGTTTGGGGAAACCGTGGTTAGGTCTGCTCGAGGTGTTTCCTTTTCTTAATGGTTTACTGTGTGGGAGGTTTAACTGGGCGAGATAATGAGGGCCCCTACAGGAATGTACTGGTTCCCATTCTTCCATATAGTCCTTAATAATGAATCACACTGCTTTAATTCAGCTCTATAGTGACATATGGAGTCATGGTACACAGCACTCACTGGAAAACTCTGACTCTTTCACTGTGTTTTAACTCTTTCACTGTGCTCTGACTCTTTCACTGTGTTTGGACTGTTTCACTGTGCTCTGACTCTTTCACTGTGTTTTAACTCTTTCACTGTGCTCTGACTCTTTCACTGTGCTCTGACTCTTTCACTGTGTTTGGACTGTTTCACTGTGCTCTGACTCTTTCACTGAGTTCTGACTCTTTCACTGAGTTTTGACTCTTTCACTGTGTTTTAACTCTTTCACTGTGTTTTAACTCTTTCACTGTGCTCTGACTCTTTCACTGTGTTTTAACTCTTTCACTGTGCTCTGACTCTTTCACTGTGCTCTGACTCTTTCACTGTGTTTTAACTCTTTCACTGTGCTCTGACTCTTTCACTGTGTTTGGACTGTTTCACTGTGCTCTGACTCTTTCACTGAGTTCTGACTCTTTCACTGAGTTTTGACTCTTTCACTGTGTTTTAACTCTTTCACTGTGTTTTAACTCTTTCACTGTGCTCTGACTCTTTCACTGTGCTCTGACTCTTTCACTGTGTTTTAACTCTTTCACTGTGCTCTGACTCTTTCACTGTGCTCTGACTCTTTCACTGAGTTTGGACTCTTTCACTGTGTTTTAACTCTTTCACTGTGCTCTGACTCTTTCACTGAGTTTGGACTCTTTCACTCTAACCTGCATATCGTTGTGTTTACAAAATTACGGTTTCATAGTGAGGTTCAGGCCGAAACTGTCCCTGTCTTCAGTTATTATTTATTATATTTATTGAACGTAGATTTTATTGGGTGCCTGCAAAACAGTTTATTTTGACTCAGCAACATTGATACAAAGTTTTTCTATTCAAGCTTTTCTAGTTGACGACCTCATTATTGCCATAAATACACGAACACCAGGTCTCTCAGGGGTTTGTGATGTTGGCACCGTCCACGTGTGCAGCAGGAGCAGTGAGAGGAACAGTGTTGTTCTGGTGCAGCTCGAAATTATGCTTACTCAACTACACACACACACACACACACACACACACACACACACACACACACACACACACACACAAAGGCTTACAAAGACTTTTTGATGAAAGAAAATCCCAGTTTAATTGCCTTGTTCACATTATTTGTCGACGTGTTGTACAGTAGGAGAGGAAATGGGCAGCTTGAGGAGGTGACTAATGCCTGGGTGGGAGTCTTTTTCATCTCCTGTTTACAAGGTGACGTGTAAAACGTTGAGACAAGGCAACATGACCCAGTTCTGACTCCGTATGGGGCCCACGAATCCACCTCCTTCACAATCTGGACACGGTTTAGGTCTTGTTTCTGCTGAGCTACGTCTGCTGAAGTGAGAGGGGGGGGGGGGGGGGGGGGGGGGCGAGGGGTGAACAGCTCCACTCATTATTCCCCATTGTTTCAGCAGGTTGTGTGACACAGACAGCGGGGGGGGTATGTCTGTGATGTGGAGCTAGAAACTACAGAAACGAAGATTCACACGCTAATGAATTATTGAATTGTTTCTCATTTCTACTCAAAAACACGAAATAGTCGACAAAATAACATTCTGAGGTAAAGAAAGGTTGAACACTTCCCCCAATGATGCAGTGTTTTGCAACTTTTGTAGTAAATGATGGAGTTTCTAGTGATGTCTTATGTTCCATAACTGTTTATTTTCACTGAGGCAGCGACGAAGTGAAGTAAATCTCTGGTTAACGATGTAAAACAAGGACGGACTGTTTCTGCTTGGAACAAAGACGACAAACGGCTTTGATCTCTGCTTGTCATCTACAGCGTAGAACACGAGACACTCCCACAGGCCGTTTCTCAGATGGTCTGTTGTCATGATTGTCCACTCGGGATAGCTTTGCTTGCTAGCGTCATTACTTGCTAGCGTCATTATGGTTTTGCTCATAGGTCAAAGGGCAAGCAATAGGTCAAGCTGAGAGTGATCGCCCTCTAGTGGATCAGGAGACAAACTACTTCAGACGGCCTGATGCACTTTTAGCCTGTATATTTTAAATTCAAATAAGTGGTTACCATTATAATACGAACTTGGCCCCCATGTTCGAATGAATGTTTGGATTTTGAATTCCACCAGGGGGCAGGAGTTTATAGAAACGCATAATAACAATATTCAGTCTTTTGATTCTTTAGCTATAAAATGCTCACTGAGAACGAGCTGTGCATCAAACAACCCTCTCCCCTGCAAACTGTGTTTATACATCACACCCAATTATGTTTTGATGGCTAAACCTAATCACCTAATCGTTCAGAGGCTAAATTGTTTTTGAGTGAGTGAAACACTTCATTAATGAAATGCACTGGGATCAGTGGGACGTCCTTCTGGGGGATGGCGGTCGTACAGAAAGCTCGTGGACTTTAGTCTGTCGTCAAGAGCAGGAAACAAAAGTCACGGTCTGGAATCAACGTGAACATATTAAACACCTCCTGTGGGTTTTTTGCTTTTTGTTGATCACGTTCACGGAACCGTGTCAAAAAGGAAGTAGACATAAAATCCTCCTTTACAAAAAGCTCATGACTAACGCTCATCACCAGCTTCAAGGTGGAGACGACTCCGGATTCTGTTCTCCACAGCTCACTGCTTTGCCCCCCCCCCCCCCTCCTGTTTGTATGCACGGTCCGTGTGTTTGCTCCGTTCAACTTAATCTCATTGGAATATACTCCTGCTCTTTTTGTAATTGTGAATCTTCTCAGGTACCATCTCCTCCCAACAACAACACAAGCAAAGCAAAACGGCTCCTTCATCTTTTTTCCTTTAAACCCGTCATCATGTTTCTCTGTGGTTTGGTGGAGAACAACTTCCTGTGGCAGGTTTATCTTGTAACTTGTGCACTGATGGTAAAACACAGACCGACTCTTACAGGAAATACCAACTTCTGCCAATGAGCTAATGATGACGACGGTGCTTTGTTCAATTAGCCGTGTTGCCACAGGGAGTTAATTGTTCTGTCTGACTCTGCGTTTTAGATCCATTTTCTTTGCCTGAGGCCCGAGGAGCTTTTTTCCCACTTGGGCCTTTTGACATTGTGATGAAGGTGCTACTCCTTCAAAGTGACAATTAAAAAAAAACCTTTAAACTAATCCGTCAACTTCTTCTTAAAGGTTCAGTGTGTAAGAGTCAGGTGAAAGGGAGGTGTTGAGCTGCAGCATGACACTTCACCACTAGATGATAACAACTTTTTATGTCATTAATTTATCCAGAAACACCTTTAATTCTGAGTGAGTCGTTGTCTCTACTAATGCTCGTTACACTTTTTAGAAACGACAGAGGGTGAAGTTGATACCAGAGTATTTTATTCTTATGAACTTTGGCTTGTATGGTATTGTTTTATGTCTGAAGGAGTTTAATTAGCTCTTAGATGTTTGTGGACCCTAAAGGAAGTGATGCAGCTCCCATATGGGGACACTGCTCTTTTCCCATTGGCTCCCAGACCTGGGGCCCCTCTATGTGAGGTCCATGTCAGTCTCGGCCCGGCCCCTCTGGCCCCGCACCAAATCCTGAAGTCATGTGTTCGGAGGCACTTTGATGTCCCTCTTCCATTTGATGAACGCTTCCTCCAAGGGAAACACCTCTAACCCAGTTTACTGCCTCACGAGCCTCACTGAAACCAGAAGGCGTCTCTCATTGTTGTACAGACGTGGAGACGAGTTAAACTTAGCAACATGAGTGTTTTCCTGCTCGTTGAGTCTTTGTCGGGCTGCTGCCGAGGAGAAGGTGGCATCAGGTTCTCTGCTGCTGAGGCTCGTTGAAATTCACAGTCTGTCAGAGGCTCTGCTGGTCCCGTTTCCTTAGTAACAGCAGAGAGATGGATGGGAATCGAGGAATGAAGGACACCACTGGTCGGACTCCCGCGTCCCGAGAAATCAGTCCGTCATTAGACGGGGAAAAAAAACCTTTCAACATAATGTCGTGAAACATCATCTGCTGAGAGTCTGACTTGGTTGGAAACAGGTTTTCACAAGTGGCAGGAACTTTGTAATGAGAGCAAAAGAAAGAAAAGATGGTTTATTTCAAAAGGAACCAGTAAAAAGAAAAGTGGTGTCATTAAACAGTCAGTGTTGTGACACGATGTGAATTAATGGATCGAGCTAAGTTTTGCTTTCACAGGTAACGAGGCAGATTATAAATGAGGGGAAACACTATTTTGACTTGTAAAAACCTCAGATCAACAAAGAGACAACATGCATTCTTTGAAAGTGGTGTTCAGTCATCACTCTTCATAATCACTGTCAAGCAGCAGGGGGTTGTAATTATTATTAACTCTGAATCATGAGGGTGAATGTACGTTATATTAGTCGCTTTTCAGTTTACATATATTCTGTGTTCAGTTTTAGTGTGTTTAACAATATTTGTTTGATGTATTTTATTATGTTTCCACAGTGTTTGCGTTCTCTGTTTTGTCACATCAAATATCCACCCACCCACTTCTCCTTATCTGAAGTCGGGTTAGGGGGGGGGGGGCACTAGGCTAATCGGGCTGCTCAGAACGTCCCTGTCCTTTGCGAAGCTGTCCAGCTGCTCCTGAGTCGATCCCAGGTCAGTCTGGATAATAATCCCTGCAGCAGTTTCTGGGTCCACCTCGGGGTCTCGACGTGCCCAGAGGCCCTCAGAGGAAGGAGCCCGGGAGGAATCCTAATCAGAAGCCCAGACCTCCTCGACGGGGCCATGTCCATGCGAAGAAGCAGCGGCTCTACTCCCGGCTCCCTCCTGATGTCCGCACTCTTCACCCCGTCTCGAAGGTGGAGGCCAGACGACCCTGAACTCAGGACGGGAGCTGAGGGCTGGAGAGTTGCTGATAAACTGATAAATTGAAAATCTTTCTGGCTCGGCTCCATCTCATCACAACGAGCTGACACAAGTTCGTCATACGTCTGTGACCTCCTGCTCCATTCTCCAGTCACTCTGAAACAACACCCTAAGATACTTAAACTCCTTTTAGAACGTTTTAAAGACAATAAAGTTAAAGTTGAACTATAAACGTATTACTATAGGTTCCACTTTGTCCATTTAGCTTTGTTCCTGAGCCGTCTGTCATATCACATGATCTCGATGATGCAAAAAGGTTTTTTAAGGTTTCTGACTTAAAACTGTTCTTTCTTGACCTTTTGACCTGAACCAGATCAGTAATTAGTTTCTTTACAAGGTCAATTTAGAGGTTTTCTGAAGCTTTTTACTTTGAACATCAGAAATAAGGCCAAAGTGTTGAAAAGCAATCAACACAGGGCAAAATCCATTAGTGATCTGTAAAACACAAAATATGAACAGTCGAAAAGAAATTAAAACATTTTGGGGCTGAATCTTGTTTCTTGAATAAATAAGTGACAGTAGGTCGCCACCGACCATTTTCTTTTCTTAAATGGATATTGTGTTATTCAAACTCACAGACACGGTGTCTGACATTCTCTGTAAAGTGTTTGTCGGACGGTGAAGCAGCTCCACCCACACAAGTGAAGGCAACACTGTGAACGCCCTGCAGGAGAGACCGTCTCCGAACAAGCAGCATTATCCCCATTTTTAAATACCATTATTATGTCTTCCCTTGTGTGACAGGCTTCCGTTGGATGACAGACGATAAACACACAATTCAGGCAGATTAATGATGGCTTCACAATTAAAATGGCAATTAAACACTTTAACTGTGTAACACATTTGCACAGTCAGAGGAAAACAAGAACTTCATTGAGGTCAGAGATTCACGTTACTGATTAAATGTCTGATTTTAAATGTTGACTGAATGGAATTATCTCTCTACGTCAACCTGAATCTGTGGTTTGAATTAAAAAGAGTAAATATCGAACAGAAAGTGTGTGAGAAATAAGATTAAGATATAGAAATATAAAACTAGGATTCTGAAAAGAAACATAACATATTATTATCGTGAATTCACATCTTTTCTATCATTTGTATCCTGTAAAATAAAAGTGTCTCCTATCGGCCGAGCACTAAATGCATTGATTTGTCATGATTAGTTTTGACAGTATAATTGGAGCTCACATCTCTTGTCACTCTGGAATAGATGAGCGTATTTAATCTGTTTACATTTTGTGTCCAATCACTTCCCCTCCATTCATATGCATATTGCGACACATCACCGTCACCTCTCTGCCCTCGGCATAATTGTTTATCTCCCGTTTCCCCCAAAAAAAACCTGTTTATCCGCGGCCCTGCTGACGTCAGAGCAGCAGAAAACAGAACAGCAAATAAATGGTTTCCACTTAGGAGGGGGGGGGGTGTGGGGGCTCCCATTCACAATATGACAACCATGTTTTAAATTATGTCAAATCCCAGCACTCCCCTCCCTCTGCTGGAATGTCTCCTTTAGCACAGAGGAATTTTATTGCCCTACCTACCCTCTGCTGGGGTGTCAGCGCGGGACAAAACCCAGCGCTGACCCCATGGGGGCATCTGCTCCGCTCACCACCTAGATGCACATTGTGTCTCTGGAATAACTTCGCTGTTAGACGTCACGAGTCATTGTCTCGGGCGTTTTTTGTGTCTCGGGGACAAAGCGTGAAAGAGAGAAAAGAAAACAACCCAGATGCCTCCTCTGAAATGCCTCGGCTTGCCCCCTTTTATAATGCAAGTGGGGGTCAGCTTTGTTCCAGTGCGGTGATAGTTGTCGTTTTAGAGAAACCAACTTTGAAAGCACATACCTATGTCTTGTAATTAGGTTAGCCCTAATGTCCCCCTCGGTCTGGACCCACGGTGGCTCTGTCCTCTCGCAGGGACTATTTTCACTTGGCATAATTATACCAGTTAGAATCAGGCGCAGGAGCCAAGTAATCATCTTCTCTCACTGAGCACCAGTTGCCACAAGCTCCAGGCAGCACAGGCTGTAATTAAGGGATTTTTAAACAATGGGCTTTCACCACACAAATATCAGTTTTGTTTTTCTCTCGTCTGCTTTTTGTAAATATCATTTGCTCGTGTGACAGAAAAACTGCAAGACAAGAACTCATTGTCTTTCAAGAGGCCCTTTGTGGCCTCATTTAAAACATTATTGTAATCAGGGACGGAAGATGTTTTTAGACCCTTGAAGGAAAAGAACCAAAAGAATACTAATACAAGTGAAATGTGTTCTACCTTCAATATTATACGTAAGAAAAGTAATATCAGTAAATAAGAGTAAGTGTTCCACAGAAAAATGGCCCCAATGACTTGTATATATATTCTTAACTGTTAAGTTCTTCTAACGTCTTTTTATTTAAAATATGGATCTGCAATTTAAATAACTTCCTACCTACAGCTGACAGAGAAAAACAAGTTTGCCCCTGAAATGTATTTGAATTTCTAAGCATTGTAAAATGTGCCTTAAAGTTATACTTATGTACAGCACATATGTAAAGTTACTTCTCACCACCTGAATGTGTCAAATGAAGGTCAGCAGAGCAGGAAGGGAGTTTCATGAGAACAGCAGTTTGTGTTCTGCTGATTTCATCTGACTCAGCGATCCTGTGTCACTGTTCTGTAAACATTGTAAGAACACATGTGATTTTGTTTGTCCCACACGCAAATGTGTTTTCTCTGGAGTGACAGCCGATTGGTGAGAGTTGTTTCCACACCTGGAAGCAGAGAAACATCTGTTCCCTCCAGCGATGTCCTCGAAAAACTTCTTCCCACAGACCTACATGAAGGAGAAACTATGAAATCCTTCCCTGTAACCACTCGAGTGAAATGTTTTATTACTCTATCTGCATAGAAATCCAATTTTGGGCGCACATGCCTGTTTTTAATTTCCTGCATGCGACACACGGCCAATTGTAACAGCATCTTATTTGCCTGGATCTGTGGCTGCGAGGGCGACCAGATGTCTGAGGGTCTGTGTCTCTGCGGCAGGTCGGGGATGAACAGGATGTTGATAAACCAACAGACCAGGAAACCGTGACTCCTGCTTCTCCTCCACGCTGCCCTCGTGTTTTCATTATCGCTCAATGCTACATCCACACGGATATGTTTTAGTTTTTTAAGATAAAAACGATCTCCGTCCAAAGGAGCGTTTTAGAATCGGTAGTTGTCTCCGTCACGTACACTGGTCGTGTGCCAGTGAGCAGGATGTCTGGTTAGTTACCTAGTTAGTGAAAATATCCACAGGTAGGACGAGGGATTTGTTTTTTCCTGAACTGACGACGAGGTGGAACGGTTACTTGCAGTAAGATTTGAAAACGTTGTGCAGACGACGACGCTCCCTCTGAGTTTTGGATTTAAAACAGAGGAGGCAGCGTCTCCAAACTTGAACTCCAGGATCTTGTTGCCATGGTGATGTAGTATTGTGGATGTAGCTCATTGAGGAGGCCGTGCATATGAAAAGAGAGAGAGGTCGGTTTCGAACAACGTGACTGTCCCTGCCCACGTATTCCCGTACGTCCTCCACGTCGGCACGAGGATGTTGTGAGGATGCTCCTCTGAAGAAGAAGCGGCAGCATTTTAATCAGCGATGGTTCAACTTCCCAACTTGCAAAGTTTAGTTTGAAAAGTTCTGCCAGTGTGGAAATCTCCTCTAATTGGCTGCAGAGGCTCCCACGGTTCCCTGTGGTATCGCTCCGTTCACTCTTCCTCTTCCATATCCGTGGATAAGAAGACGAGCACTCATGCATTAGAAATGAATAAATGAGTTTGGACTACGGACAAAAGGATCCTTCTGTCTGACGTTGATCGTAAACGAGACCTCAGTCTACCCCTTCAGGACTCTCCTTCTCTTTCCCCTCATCCTGCCTTGTTACTCTCACCTGTCTCCGTCTGCCTGGCTGTTCCTCTCCCACGGCGGTGAAGCCATCAGGCGTGCACATGTGCCAACGATCCGGGGGTTTCCTTATCTGCAGGCCGCTCACCTACAGGCGAGCCGGTGAAGCAGACACACGGCCACAGACACAAACAAACAGCAGCAGCGATGGCGGCGGGGCCTGTCCTTCGCTCTTATCGGGTCATTGGATGAATCCTTCAGCTGCACGAGAAGTTGGTTTCATGGCATCACGGAGAGAGGGAGAGGAGGGAGGGAGGCAGATGAACAGAATGTCTCGACACAGACCTGTAACGGCCCTTTCGTTGTGCCCAATAAAAGCTGTGATATATGATCATGTGTCCTCCAGGTGTGATACTGACTCCCATCACTCTGACAGCTCATTCTCCCAGTGTGAGCCACAGAGGGGGGGGGACAGCCCCAACTTGGAACTGCATGTTTCTCTTTCCTGTTTGAGTTTGTGTCGGGTGAGTGTGTAGATAACGGGCTTGTTGACAAAATGTCACTGGAGCTCATCAGATATGGATTTTTGGGAGACGATGCAGATATTAGGAATTCAAAAATCTGTGATACCAACACATCAGTGGAGGGATTCAACAAAAACAAATTATTATGATTAGTAAGATGTTATCAAACCCTCCTGACAAGGAAATATAATTGAGGCTTGATATAATCTTTTTTATGAATAACTTTAAAAAAAGGAAACACAAATGCTATTAGATATTTAGAACTTGGAAGTGTATGCATCTATTCTACATTGTTTGTTGTGTTTCTTCGTATAAACGCATATCGGCAAACACTGATACCAACATGTCGACCAGTCTCTGGTAAATATTCCAGCTTTTGATAAAACGTGGCAGCTCTATATTGATGAGCCTTGTTTGGAAATCATTATTTTTTAACTTGAATCTTGTCTGAAATACACATGAATATTTAAATTGAGATGATGTCAGAGCTGTTTTCAAGTCTCATGCAGCAAAATCGAAAATCCGACCTCGAGTCCTGTCGGGCAAACGCAGTCGTTCTGCTGCCGGAGTGCTCACTGGGAAAATAACTCAGCAGCGTTAATGACGTGTTCCGCTCCATAATGCAGACGCCCAATGAAGACATCTTCAAACTGTGAGAACTATGAAAGTAGTTACAAGGTCAAAACTTTAACTTTACGTTTTGCTTTCAAGTGTCAAGTTAAGTCAAATCTTCCGGGAGTCCAATCTAAATGACGGAGGCAGCAGTGAGAGGGCAGCTTGTCCGTCTCCTGAGAGACGTGCATGAGACAAGCTGCCCAATGGACCAATCACAGCTGCTATGGTCTTGGTTTAGTTCCATGTGCGACAGCTAATCAGAGCGCAGGATGAAAGAGACCAGACCAACTAGTTGATGGTTTCTCCTGGTGAAGAAGGCGGAGGGTGTGGCCTCCTGTCATGTTGTATGATCAAAACGAATCTGGATCACAGGACCGCAAGTCGTGTAGCGTGTGTACTGCATCACGATCCGGTGACTTTAAAAGTATATATATATATATATATATATATTGGCCTTGTCTTGATCTTTATAGCTTGTGATCTGTATTCTTCAGTACCCATCTGCGTGCCTGTCTTATCTGTTTCATTTACTTCAGGACTGTGAATAAAAAGGTGCTCTGATCAGCATCTAAATATTCTGTCTTCAGAACTGATGTGAGACGGGTTTGATCCCTTTTATGTTCTTACAGTAATTTATGCCTGCGCCTCTGAGCAAGGCCTCTAAGCTCTGAACAAAGGCCTCTGTTGAAAAACACCAAAGTCAGAGAAGTACAACTAAATCTGTCTCTCAGTGCAGGGGAATCAAAGAGACTGCTGCAGAGAGGAGGTCAAGCGCCGCTGCAACTCTCTGGGAAAAAGCTGCAGAGTTATTGACAGTGGGTGGAAAAGTTTATCTTCACGTCAACACAAGCAGTCAACAGAAAAGCTAAAGATCAAACCATCCTGAACACCACAGAAACAAGCTTTTGGCACAGGGGCTCTGGTTTGCTCAAGGTAAAGTAAAAAGAAGTAAAACTCACGAAGTAAGAACAATGTTACTTTAAACCTTTTATAGTATATATAAATATATAACCTTTTATTTACCAACTACAGTAACGTGTTACATTGAGCATCATTAACCAACCAGTGGTTCTCAGTTGTCCCGCTTGTCATCATTTCAGATTTCACCTCATGTAGGAAATGTCGCTCTTCTTGTTCTCTGGAAAAAGTCGCTGTCTGTGTCAGATGCGTAGGTTGGTAAATTTGTGTTTTTGAATCACAGACTGGCTGCGCTCACACTCGCAGATGGCCGCTAGCTAACGTGACTAGCATCCTAGCCAGGGTGTTATTGGTCTAACAGGTGACAGGTGTTTCTTCTTAGAGACGTGGATGTGGGTGTAGAGTGTTAGCGTGTTTTATGTTGGGATGACTGACGATCAGAGCTGGAGACGTCTTGTTCTGCAAGTGTCTGGAGGACCGACTGTTTCACAGCGAGGGAACATGAGGGAACAGAAGGAACATGAGGGAACAGAAGGAACATGAGGGAACAGAAGGAACATGAGGGAACAGAAGGGAGAAACAGGTCTGTGTGTCATAGAGGGAGTGAGACTTCATTTTCTGTTCAGGACGACATCTCTATGTTTTCATAAAAAGTTTCTGGAGGCTTCTATATTAATGTTTAAAGTTGTGTGTATAAGTGTGTGTGTGTGTGTGTGTGTGTGTGTGTGTGTGTGTGTGTGTGTGTGTGTGTGTGTGTGTGTGCGTGCGTGTGTGTGTCAGCCCTTTCAGTTGAGGATCTGCCTCCTTCCCCTGTAGAAGCTGGAGTCCAACCCGATCTCTCTCCTCCTTCCTGCTGCCGTCTGAATTACAGTTTTGCCGGCTGGAGGTGTTTAATGTCTGCTTCATGTGAAGGCATCAATATTTATGAACGTCATTGCTATTCACACAGTGTGGGCACGAAGCGTATCCCTGCTTCTGCATTGACCTTCGATGGAGACGTTCATCATGCAGTCCTCCAAACTTTCACAGCTTTGTCTGCCTGCTCTCACTTTGCTGTATTATTATCTCTCTCTTGCTCCGGTGTTCTCGCCTCTTAAATCTGGAGTCACGGCTTCTCGTCCTCCGAGAGCAGCCTGACATGGAAGAAGAAGACGGAGAGAGAGAGAGAGAGAGAGAGAGAGAGAGAGAGAGAGAGAGAGATGAGCTGTCTGTAATGAGGCGAGAGATCAGGAGAGAACAGTTCACATTATTGCAAATGACAGCTACGCCCCCTAACCTGATATTACAGGCAGCTGTCGCCCTCTGGAGAGTTTGAGGAACTCGGCTTCTCGCACTCGAGCTTCTTGCAGATTTTTGTGAATAAATACATTTTAAACCGTTCCTCTCTGTTGCACGTGTTTTAGAAATGTGAGAGAATAACGGGAGAATGGATTTTCTGTTTTAGTTTTTATTCTGTGTAATTATGCTGACGGGGGGTAATAGTGCACATTGAACAAGTTCCACATCTGGAACACTTTCACTCAGCTGATCATCATCATAATAAAGACACATTTTAAATGTTTTTTCGTGAATCGCAACCATGGTTATAATTTATAGACAAATTTACAGAGGTTTGGGTGTCATCTAATATTGTTGTATATGATTAGATATATAATATAAAAAAAGTAACTGTCAGCTGACGTGATGTGGAGCAGCCTGTTTCCTCCGGTCCTCAGATGAAGGACAGAGCGATGTCAGGACATTGGATTATTGTGTTACTGTTATTGGTAAATAACTAAATTTACCGTTCATGTTGAGCAGCCTTACTCATCATGTCCTGGGATGAGGGTAGTTATGATCCTCCTCTTCCTCCTCCTCCTCCTCCTCCTCCTCCTCCCTCTCCATCGTCCCTTCAGGTGTTTAGGTTAAGAATAGAATTATTGATGATATCAATTAGGTATTTGATATAATAATGTGTGGTTATGTATATATTGAGCTGCCTGTCTGGGATCCTCCTCCTCCTCCTCCTCCTCCTCCTCCCTCTATGTCTCCTCCAGGTTAAGTACACAGGATTATTGATGTAACTATATGTGGTTATGTATAAACTGAGCAGACCATCTCATCCTGAGGGGATGAAGTTAGGGATTTGGGACCCTCCTCCTCCTCCTCCTCCTCCTCCTCCTCCTCCTCTGTCCCACCATGTGTCCAGGCAGGAGGAAGGAGAGGGCAGGCTGACGTCACACAGGGTTGGCCTTGTCGTTTATTAGACAGAGGAGTCAAAGTGCCAGAGCTTCACACTGTAGCTCTGTCCAGAGGCAGAGGGGATGTCCTACTGACTCGGCCCCAGCAGCAGCAGCAGCTCTCTGACCCAACCAGACAAAACACTGAGTGACAACAGTGTGCTTCACCTCACCTCCAACCAGACGACTTTGTTTTTTAACTTTTTGAAACTTTGACGCGCCGCCTCCACGTCCGCGTGAAGTTTTGAATGAGCCGGGTAACGCGCGCGCCCTCACCCTCCACTTCGTTCTCCTCTTCCTTCTGACCTGTGACGTCGGGACAAAGTTCGTCTGTCCCGTTAAGACTCGTGATGGCTGCGCTGTCACTCGCGCTGCTGCTCGTGGGACTCGTCGTCCGGACTTCAGCTGACAAGGTGAGTGGCACTTCGCCTTGCGTGCGTGCGTGCGTGCGTGCGCGTCTTTCTCTCTGCGCAATCGGAGCGAGCACGACTTTTCACTTTTTTGTGTTTGCCTGCGTCCAGGAGGCGCACAGTGCGTTCCTCTGTGAAGACGCGTGAGTTCAGCGCGTTACGTAACACGTGCAAACCAGAGGCATTTTTGTTGAAGTTGTAAAGTGAGCTGCTGCTGCTGCTGCTGCTGCTAATGCTGCTGCGCACCTCAGCCTCACACTGTGATTCCTGCTGTTCCTCCAGCTAACGGGCTCTTTCTCCCCCCCCCCCCCCCCCCCCCCCCCCCCCCCCCCCCCCATCTCCCCCCCCCCCCCCCCCCCCCCACAGGCTGGTGAAGCTGACCGAGAGGGTGAGTTGATCATTTCTCCCTCTGGGGCTTTGCTATCACATCCCAACGTTGTGAGAAAACGTTGCTCCTGGAAAGTACAGGAGGACACTGACATCCAAGTGGGAGGGGAGAGTGTGAGAAGAGCCCACCACTCCCCCTGCACACACACACACACAGACACACACACACAGACACACACACACACAGACACACACACACACACAAATATTACACGAGCAAACTGCTTCAAGGGCTTTGTTATACAGGAAAGAAAATTCCACCTCTAAATCCCGCACATCTGTTCTCCATTGAGCGCCTCAGAAGTAAGTGAGCTGCTACAGTGTCCACGTAGGATCCTTTTACATCCGCCGTTATCTCCAGCACCTCGGGGGCCTCCACGCAGGAAGATGACACTTGGCCGTGGAGCACTTTTCGGTCTCCTGCCGCCTGCGGCCGGCCACTGTCGGCTGTTATCAGCCCTGGAGAGCAGCCACTTCCACCAGTCAGGGTGGTTTTTCTGTTGTTCTGCGAGTTAAAGCCAGTGTTTCTTATGTAAGAACCGTCAGAAGAAGCGATTTCTGTGACTTTAGGTGGATGTTGTTAGTTTCATCCGGTCTGACTCGGTGGACAAATTGCTAAACTTGAGGTATTTCCCCCAAAAATCGAGCAAAAACGTCCCGAGGAAGTTCGTACTGACCAGTTTCTAACCCCCAGAGTTCAGTTGGGCCACATTGACCTGGGATCCCGTTCCCACCACAAACACACCACTCCAGAATTGATTCATTCTTCTACTGGGACCACCTCCTCTAAAGAAAAGCGTCAGCTCAGTGGTCTGTGCCGGTGTTCGGTGTGTTCTCCACACATGATTTGCAGTCGGAGTCTGAATTTAACCTGACTAAACTGTTTGAAAACACCACAAGAGAATTTGTGTCTTTCACATATTTTCTCCTGCTTGTGTTGAAGTTTCCTTCGGGTACAAACTAAATCCCCAACTGGTCCCAACCTGTTGTTTAAGACCTGCACAGAGAGTCTGTCCCCCCCCCCCCCCCGGAGCCAGAACACCAGCTGTGTTAGATCCATAATGAAATAAACCTCCGTCTCAATTACACTTGAGAAAAGATGTCAGTTTACACAGTTAAGAAAACTCCCTCAGCTGCTCCGTGGTCTGTCTGCAGGTCGGTGCCCAGTGGACCGTCCTGTGCTGCAGCAGCCGACGTGTGTAGCGTCACACTGAGAGATGTTTCTCACCAATTTCCCGTCCAACGATTCCCTCTTGAAGTCTGTCACAGCACAGCGCTCCGTCCTCTGGAGACACTGTCATGTCCCCAAGACAACAACTGTCGCTGCCACGTTTGTTATGATGAAGTCTGCTGCTCGGCTGCAGCGATCGCTCTGAGCTCTGAACGTCTCTATTTACTCTCTGGGATCATTCGGTCCTTATATCATGAAGTTCGATGTGTCTTGTTTTTGAATCCACTTTTAACGCAGTGGAATAAGTCAGACAATCGACCAATCGAGGCCATTTAATGACCGGCCAGATGTGCAGAGGTGTGAAAGTGGACCGGGATACAAACTGTGGTTTTCTCTTTCAGGTTAGAAAGAGGTTAGACTTAGACTGAGCTAAACACACCTTCATCCTTCGAGGTCAGGTGACGTCTGGGTGAAGTCTTTGTGGTTCCCATCACGTTGAGGTGATGCATCACTGACTCCTGTTGTCTGAGGACAGATGTGTGTGTCACAGCTTTCAGTCTTGTGGTGGTTGGATTTTATCGATTAAGGTCTGAAAACAGAGAGCTGCCATTTTGCACTGACGCTCAACAGTCATGCAGATGGAGAAATGCATCGTATCGGAGGCTGAGAGACAAATTTCTCCTCCAAGCGCTTGTAACGGAAGTGACAGACGACAGTTTCTAATGTGTTGTTTGCTTGTAAAGTGTCTCGGCTCACTCTGCTGAGTGCGGTCAGACGGGCCTGAGGACAGACGGATCATGGACCAGAAACGAGTCGCAGTCGCAGCTTTTAATCAATTTAATGAAGCGCTTCACACTCGTCAGACCTCAGAGAACAAGAGACAGAGGACAGTGAAGAATAATCCAGATAAATAAATAGAATTGTCTGTTCAGGGGAAAGTGGGCGGGGTCTATACCACGGATCACCACAGACGTTTCAGCAGTCATTAGTTAGAGCGCTTTATAAATGACCACATGGTGGCGCAAGCACACATTTTCTCACCTATGACTCAACGTTCCACCAAATTTGGCAGAATTCTCCTTCACCAATAAGCAAACAAACAAATAAACTTTTATAACTGTAGACGCTACTTCACACCTGGAGGGATTTTTACTTATGAGTTCTGTCTTCAAGCTGCAACAAAGAACTGGGAATGGAAATAGACGTGTGGCTCACGAGCATCTCAGACACAATTTAATCTTTTATATTAGATTCAAAATGAACATTTCCTTTCAGTGCAAATGCATTAACACTTTAATAAAGGTAAAAGTTCTCATAACTCCTGTTAAGTGTTAAAAAGTGGTGAAGATGCTTGTTTCAATTCGTCTCAGATGACATTCTGTTAATTCTCCAAACAGCGAGCGAAGCCTCCGACATGTGATTTCTTGTCAGTGGCGTCTGTAACCATGGCCACGGAGACGGTGAATAACCACAGTCTGTGGCCTCGTCTTTTCTCCCTGGACAAAAGACGTCATGGTGAAAAGACTGAGGAAATGACAGGCACAGTAAAGTCTACTCTGAAGCAAGAGCAACAGTTGCTTTCTTTTTTCCCTCAGCGACAATGAAGACATGCCACTGGGCCTCGGAGTTAATAACTTCTTAGAATAATTTGAAGGTTGGACTAGAGAGTGCTGTGTGCGGACTCAGTGTATTTCCTCTTTCTCTTCTTAGCTTCAGGCACAGACACAGAGAGAAGTCGCTGTTATTCTCTGGTTCTAATTTGACCAAGATAAAAGGATTTCAATCCGTGGTTCAGGTTTGTAAATGTGACATTTTCCCCCGAGGAGCAAATCTCTTGAATGCTGCTGCAAGACAATAACAGGGGTCTTTTATTTTTGCCCGTTGAATGCTTTTAATGTGAAGGAAGTTTCCTTAGCATTGACTTCATACACTCATGAAACCGTGTGAGGAGTTTAACAACTAAACTGTGAAGATGTATTTAATGAGATAAACCAAACCTGAACCTATGAAAGCACAGAATAGAGATCGTTACTGTATTTAAATGCATTCAAGAGCAGTTTCGTCTTTTACATTTCATGAAATCAGAACTTTAATAAAAGTAGAGGGATGTTTTTCCAAAGTCAAACTTTGGTTCTTGCTTATTTTGTCATATGTTGCAGATAGAAGTTTTGCGATATGTCTGAAATCCCATATCTCATATTCCCATATTCTCTGTACTTTTGAGAGAGGTGGGTGAAAGAGGTTAGTGGTGTTTTACAGACAATCGATATCAACGTGTTGTTGTGCCCTTATTGAGGAGACATAACTTTTGGTGTCAGAGTTTTCAGGAGATTGCAGGTGTGAATGTACAGAAATGAGATTTTATTAGACCTGGGCTAATTCTCGGCTTCTCTTTGACCCTTGGCTCTATATATATATATATGTATATGTATTTTTCATCCTTTTTTAAATCTATTCCACCAACTTGCTCACAGAAAGCACAGTGTTACATCACGTGTTGCACAAGCTTTTCAGGTGACGATATCAAACAACTGACTCTGTGTCTTCCACGTCTGCAGAGGGAGTTAAGTTAACATGATGTAACTGAGGTATTTGCTCTGTAAAAGCCAGTGTTGAGTGTTTATGTGTTTTCTGAAGCAGACACGTGCCTGCAGTCTGCTGCGGCTGTGGCGTTCTGACAGACGAGCTCCAATCTGCTGAAGTCAGTGTGATCGAGCTGCTTCCATCACTCAAACTCTATAATTCTATTCATATCGTCGCTGAATCGTCTGTGACATCTGCACATTTCTACTCAAAAACCTGTCAAATCCATGTTTTTTTTTTTAACATCACATGTCTGGAGCATGTGCTCTATGATTTGTCAAGCGTGTCATTTCCTAAGACGTATAATTTGAGTTTCAGCTTTGACACATGCTCGAACATCTTCCAGTCAAAACCTTACAAGATAATTACACGGCTCCGATGTTCACGGTGCATTATCTCCCAGCCGAAGAGGTTTCGAATGAGCCGCAGCTCAGAAAGCAAACACAGCTCGGGTGGAAGTTTCCTTTTAAAACTGAGCCCACAGATTTTTTTTTTCCTCGTCCAATAGTTGACCCTCAAATGTGCCAAAGGCCTGCGAGAGTTAATAATGATTAATATCCAGAATACCGAGCAAAGTATTTACCTCTGGAACGCTGGTGTTTCTGCTGCTCGCTCTGTAACGGCAGTGATTGATGACGGTGACATCAGTGATCATGGGAAGAAGCAGGAGGAAAGATGTGGTGGTAGAACCAGTGCCGGAGCATGAATGATTCAGACGATGGGAAATCAATCAATATTTTATCATTCATCATTCATCATTTCAAACGTCCTATTGGTGATGCTTTGATTCTGAGTGTTGGTGGGAGACAACAAGCAGTTTAAATAATGGCACCAGCGCAGCCTTGTAGGATTCCACTACAGATATAAAGTACACAACATCTCATGTTCTTCACATCACCTGTACATTTCAACTAAACAATAAGTTGTGCAGTTGTGGGAGGTTATGTTTGTGTGTTTGCTGCAGCATTGAAAGTGTCATGGTTGTGTTCCACAGACCAGTGGAGGAGCCGCCTGAAGGAGTACGGCCTGGTCACTCCCTTCAGCACCGACTCCCACGGACACTACCTGTCACACCTGCTGTCGGCCTCTCACAAGCAGCGTGTCAAGAGGGAGGCGTTTCCCTCCGCTGAACCCGAACAGAAACTTTTCTTCAACATCACCGCCTTCGGGAAGGAGTTCCACCTCCGCCTGCGCCCCAACAACCGGCTGGTGGCCCCCGGCGCGATGGTGGAGTGGCACGACCACACTCAAGCAACCGGGAATATCAGCGCAGGTGACGGTGCCAACAACACCGACGCCAGCAGCGGGACGGAGAGGATACTGCGACGCGAGCTGCTGAAGACGGACTGCACCTTTATTGGAGACATCTCAGACGTTCCCGGAGCCTCGGTTGCCATTAACAACTGCGACGGACTGGTAAGTCCTCCTCGGCCATAAAGCTCCTTCCTCTCCCACCCCCTTCCAACCCTGTCTTTTCATTGCAAAAGTGCCATGACCTTATCAAGTGACACTCAGGAATTTGAGATGTCTGTAACGCCAAAGTTAAGCATTTCTTTACGTCAGCACTTTGTTCTTGGACATATTCTTCCGGCGAGCAGACGGAATAGGTTTTTTGTACAGGAGTTTGTCACGGGTGAGTGGCCATCCATTGCTCCCACAAACGGGTTTCCCCCCCCAACCTCTTCCCAACATAAAACACAAGTCTCCTTTTGTGCTCCACAAAAGTCTGAAGTCCTATCCTCCCCATCACCCCTCATAAAACACTTGAACGGCCATTGGGAAATGACCTGGGCCAACATCTCTTAGATTAGTCCAGAGAAACCAAGCAGAATCTCAGTCGGCCAAAAGCAAAGCTCTTCAAACAAAGTTTTCTTCTGCAGATGTTTGAAAATCAAAACAAAGGATTTACCGTAACTCCCGATTTACTGATAGGAACATCGGAATCAACACGCTGAAGAGATCAAGCTGCTGTTGTTTTATCTTTTCATTATGAAAACAGTTCTTCTGAGGAAACCGTCCTGTTAACAAGTACAGTCTGTGGAGCTGTGGTGAGATATTGCTTTGGTGCTCTTTACTCCTTAAGAGGAACCAGGTGTGGTCGGCCTGCTGTGAGGATCTGCTGAGCTGCAGTGTTCGTTTCCCCCTGAAGGGCGAGAGCTGCTAATGATGGAGGGAACAGTTTGATCTGTGTTCCAGGGTAAAGTCTTCATCGGATCGTTGTCTCCTCTCATCTTGTCAAACTCGCAGTGTAACACATGTGCTCGGATGACGACTGCAATCAGAAATACAGCCTCTGAGTTGTTTCTGATGAAATTACACTTATCAATGATAACATGTTTTCAGGTGTGTTAGCATGGACGGAGATTGTCTCTGATGCTCGCCTGAACAGAGATGGTTTTGGTTTTAAAGATATACGAGCATCCATGTGACCCACCGCCTCACAGAGCCGTTAACATGGCTGCCAACACTAACAGTGCCGGAGTGTGAGTGACATCAGGCAGCACCTGGTCAGATTAGTACATGTTTCCTGTTTCCTCAGGGCAAAGGTTTGATAGTGATTCAGAACAGAAAGTGACCCCCGGACTTGTCTCTGTAATGATTCGTCTTCAGGTGTGAATTTACTGCACCTCAGTGGTAACGTCGTCTGTTAGAGCTGGAGTGTCAGATCGTACTGGTGCTGGTTATACGAACCAGTCTGGCTCCAGCACCAGCCTGCTGGGCCCCTCAGGGTCTCTGACAGATCGACCCGGGGTTAAGATGACAGTGAATGAAAGTGCCTCACAGAACACAGAGTTTAAATCCCTGTGAAACACGACTGCAAAGCCGAGCTGCCTTCATTCTCCTGGCCGTGTGTGTGTGTGTGTGTGTGTGTGTGTGTGTCTGTGTGTGTGGTTGTGTGTTGTGTGTGTGTGTGTGTGTGTCTGTGTGTGTGTGTGTGTGTCTGTGTGTGTCTGTGTGTGTGTGTGTGCTCAGCACTTGGATCTCGGTGCATGGCTGAAAGGTGCTCTGCAGGGGTTCACTTTATTCTCTCCACGTTAAAACACTTGTAACGAGGCAGCACATGTTGGGAGAGATTCCCACCGGCGGTGACGCAGTCGGAGGCTTTCACCGATTCGCTGTTCAGCCCAAACTGAGAGCGTCTGGTTCTGACCCGTGTTTGTACTGGTTGAGGTGGAGAAGGAAGCCGACAGGTGTTTTGGGGTTTTGCTCGAAGGTTCAAGCATCAAGTGACGTCAGACGAACAACATGGAGGTTTTATTTGTAGATGAAGATTAATATTAAGACATATGGAGAAAAGCAAGGACTTTTTCTGCAGCTACTGACCCTCCTGCTAATGTACATTACCATATTTATGATGATGATTTATACAGTGAAACATGAAAAGTCAAAGAATCACTAAGTGAGAAAAATCATAAGTGAATGTATTTTAAGTAACTGTCGTCTACTACACCTAAATGCATCTCCACATCATATCTTTATTGACTATTAGTCTTTTAAACATGTTTTTAAAGTTCATCACTATTTTGAGCTCTTCAGGAAGCACGATTCTAAAAGTAGAATTCATGTGGAAATGATAACATGACTCCAATCTAAATATAAACTAGATATTAAGTAATAAACTCATTTGAACCTCACATGAAATATATGAGAAACCTTTTGTGTGGCTGAAGGAATCAGGCAGAAACAAACTTCAAAGATATTCAATTACTAGAACATTTGTCCCTTTTTATTTTGTAAATTAATTGAAAGTTTAATCAATCATTTAAAAAGTTGCTTATTACTTTTCTGTTGATAGTTTGAGTTCTACAAACAGCAGAATGTGACCAATTTATTTATTTGAATTAACTAAATAAAATAAAGAAAGAGATAAACACTCAAATTCCTGGCAGAACATCCCAGTGAGATTATTTTAAATCAGGTTCCAAAATATTTCTGGCTCGCTGTCGTTCATCTGAAGTGAGTTTTGTCAGTTTGTCAGTTAGGACCGTGAAAGGATTCTTATATTCAGATATAAAGTATAAAGCTGCTTTCAGACCTGCACTGAGCCCTGGAGATCCTCCTGATATTCTCCAGAGAGGCTGTATATCAATCAATAGATCAAATTATATCTGTGTAGCTAAATTAACTGATCAGTTTGCCTCATAGGGCTGAACAAGGGTGGACATCCTCAGGAAAATCCCCCAAAAAGCCTTTTAACAGGAGGAAAGAATCCTGTCCCAGGACGGACAGAGGTGCGAGAGATGCCACGAGTCGCAGAGCACATCAATAAAATAACTAAATCTACAACATTGATGAGAAAAGACAGCGTCTTACATAAATGAATAGAGAGCGAGGGAGAGCCTCCAGGCTTCTGCAGAACACAGCAGCAGATTCCTCCACAGGATTCAGTGGAGCGGGGGGGGTTCACGATGTTTCCAACACGTGTCTGAAGCAAAAAGGAAAAAATATCTCAGTATACGGCGCCACACACGTGGACGACGCCGCTGAAGAAGAGAGCGTCTGGTGATAAGACCTGAAGCCGGTGTTGATGTTCTGTAAAGCTCGTTCTCCGGAGGCAGGTTTCATGTGGGAGACAGAACCCAATTCTGCTTTATGTTAAACTGCAGAATATGTAGATTTAAATAGTTGTGGCCCCAGAGTCCTCGGCCCTCGGATTGTTAACTCGTTCAATAACTAATTTAATGAGGGAGACAATCAACCAGCATATTAAATTACTCTTTGGAAGTATCAGTAAGGACAGTTCATGTCCTTCACAGCCATCACTTCACAGACATCAGTTATACACAGTCCAAGTTTAACATTGAGCTCAAAAATGTATTTAATGCCATTGCCGGGATTTATGCCATTGCCAAAATCTGGATCCTAAATAATCCTCTAATCTAAAAATATCCCGATGTCCGTGAAGCACACAGACACAAAGACGGGGCCGGTCCTCAGACCTCTTGAGTTTGTCCTCTGCCGTGCAGGGTTTGGCCGTTTCCGAGCAGGCGGGAAGCCGTTTGTCACTTGGACAGATTCCGTCTTTCTTCTCTGAGACATTTATAGTTGAAGCTCACAGGAGAGTCGGGCCTGGGGGGGGGGCACACAGGATGTGAGAGTTTTGCTTTGTAAATACTATTATGGCAGGATGTCACTTTGAAGATGCCAGGAGCGTCACTGGTCACTCGCTTTTCCCAGCGGACGGATAATTTGAGCCGGCTGCTGCTGCACAGCTCTGCGTCATCCTGTGCTCTACTATCAGTGGATAGATTCATTCTAATTCTATATTCATTCATCTAAAAGCCAGGATCTAATCTTTCTCCCTAAGTTTTCTCTTTACTCTCGTTCACCATTATCACTTTCTGAGCTCTCTACACCACCGGAGGGTTAGTCCACTGTGAACTGCAGTGATCAGTGTCCTGCTGCAGGAAGCTGCACATGTTGGACGTAATGAGACAAAAGTAAAGAACTGAAATGACATTTCTGAGTGTCGAGTTTAATTTTACTTGCCTTTTATTAAAAAAAACATTATTGTGAAATGAAACTCGTTGAAGACTTTAAGACTTTTATGGAAATCAAGGAATGTGTTAGTGGATGTTTTGTTCACAGAGCTAATTTCTGCTTTTACTCCAAAAACAACCAAATGATTGAAAACCAAAGTGTAATGAGCCTGCACTGAACTACAGAAGTATGTTTTGCTAATTGCACTTTACTCTGCAGCCTAAGCGTTTGGTCCTGTGGCTGCTGTGCAGGACATTATCATCTTTTGTCTTGTCGGCAGCCTGAATGTGGAGCGTGCACGCTGCATCGCTCCACATCAAACACTCAGCGGAGCAGCGGCTGCTGATGCAAACGCCTGTTTCGTCGAGGGCCAGAGGTCTTTGATCTTCAGTGCTCGCCCTCGCCCTCACTAGGTGTGTGTTTTACTGTTTCTTAATTATAGCCAGGCTGCTGTCTGGAAGCCTTTACTGCAGCCGGCAGGCGAGCAAGGCAGCATGCAGCCCGCCTGCAGAACGCTTATGAGGCAGATACTTCCTCTGCCTCAGCAGCAGCAGCAGCGTCGGCGGCAGCGTGGGGGTGAAGCCCGGCCGAGTGGCCTGTGTGGGAGACAGCCTTCATGTTGAATGAATGTCAGAGGAACGACCACTGGGAGGGATGTCTTGATAAGCTCTGATGACACAAACCAGTGCTGAGCTCTGGTTTCTGTCTGTTTAATGCGTGGACCAGAAATGAATCTGTCAGGGTCAGAGCAGACGCCACATTCAAATATGCTGCGAAGAAGAAGAGAGAGAGAAGAAGAAGAGAAGAGAGGAGGAGGAGGAGAAGAAGAAGAGGAGGAGAAGAAGTTACAGGCAGACTTATTATATTTTCATATTCATGTAACCTTTTATGAAACTGGACGTCCAGGAAAGTTTAAGACGGTGCTGAGTGTCATGCTGAACAACGTGGTCAAACTAATCCGGAGTGTAATGAGAAGCGATGGCCCTGAAGGCTTTGGTGAAATATTGATAAATGTTGAATTAGTAAATATAATTGTCTTTAAAATTATTTCTGATATTTGCCTTTAAACACTGGATCTGAGGTCTCTTCTGGATTCACAGTCTTAATGTTGTTCGTAAAACGTCCACCAACTGAATGTGGTGCAGATCTGTGAATTCTTTTCACTTTTAACTCTGTTTTATGATGAATTATTTATGTTATCAGATCACTTCCCTTTTTTTGTATTTCTACAATATGAGATAAATGAATATGAATGTAAAGATGAGAACGTAGATATATATACGAGCTGGGTCTAAAATCTTTCAAACACGGACGGTCTATGAACCTCTTCACTGTCTGTGGACAAACGGGCTCCACAGGATATAATGACAGTGTTCGATGCTTCAAACACACCTGGTCTGTGTGGAGGTTTTAATAAAGGGACAGTGCGTCCGTCCTGAGCAGGAGGGACGTGCAGGCTGGACTGAGGACAGGTCGTCCGTCTTGTTCCTCTGTTCGTTCACGTGGATGAAGCACACGACAACACGACGTTAAGAGTCAGGATTAGAGAAAACAGAAAAGATAAAGCTTGTGACCTCGACACGTCAGAAGTGTGTGTGTGTGTGTGTGTGTGTGTGTGTGTGTGTGTGTGTGTGTGTGTGTGTGTGTGTGTGTGTGTGTGTGTGTGTGTGTGTGTGTGTGTGTGTGTGTGTGTGTGTGTGTGTGTGTGTGTGTGTCACAGAGCTGACGGTTCACAAGCTACAGTCGATCTCCTGAAAGACGAAGAGGAGAATCTTCTCATGTCCGACGAGCTGCAGTTTTGGACTCAGGACGTTAACTCTGGGTCTGTTTTGTGTCCGGACAGGGAAGATGTTTGAGGACATTAATGGACGAACTCCCTCATGTTGCTGTAAACATCGGCTGTAGATAAAGATGGACTCTTCCTCCTCTTCCTCCCTCTTCCTCCCTCTATCCTACCATCCAAAATAACCAAGATACGAAGCTGCCATCTTCCACATCTGGAGCCAGAGTTGTCAATTATGACATTTCACTTCTAAAGCTTCAGATAACTAATTAAAATCCAAATGATCAGAAACATGAACAGGAACAGCAGATGTGTACTTTGACTTTGTAGTTCGGCCCATCAGGTTACACAGAGGAGACAGTGTTTAGGGCCTGTATTGCAGCCACCACCAGGTGGCGATGGAGACGTCCATCTTTATTTAGTTTCTGGTTAAAGTGGATTAATTACATTTGTTAATCCATGAGCCAGATTGACGTGAGCGTGGCACGATATGATCTGTACTACACATTCAGCAGGACGGAGCCAAAGGAGAAAACCAATAAATACAAATAAACATCCATAAATCTGCTCAGTTCGGAGTTTTATCCCGTATCTCGTTAGTGTCCCCGCCTCCCAGGGACGACTCAAAGGTTAGCCCCGCCCACTGGAGCACAAAGCGACCATCCCTCCTTCTCCTCGCCGCTCCTCCGGGGGAAGACAACAGGGAGCCGCTGCAGCTTCTCAACCGTGACAGACCGCTTCATAAAGGAGACGACAGCCAATTCCCCGACTCTATTTCCACCTCCAGGATGTGTGGGTGATTCCATCATCCCTGGCAGCGCAGAGCGTCCGCCCACGCAGCGATTTGTGTATCTGGGCACAAACGATGACGTCGACAATCAGTCAAGCTCTGTGATGATTATGAACTCACAGATGAAAAACCTTGGCAAACCTCTGCCGGAGCTGTGAGATATTAAATCTTCTCCGCAGCGTTGATTGGTGGTTACATAATCCTGCTCAGTATATGGTTATATATTTGTTCCTTTGACTCACGGTGAAACACGAGTGATATGTACAAGCGTGATATTCCTCGTCTCAGCAGTAAGGGAATTAGAATCATGGCCATTTGCTTCTCCTGCTATTTAGTCGATGTTGATGTATCTTCAGAAAATGACACTGGAATCAATTCAACTTTTTACATCGGCTGCACCGGAGCGCCGGACTTTTTCACTGATGAAATTACTTCTAAAGAATATTCAGTCTGACCTTTAATTAGAAGTAAAAATATGAAGATATCCTAAATACATTAAACATAAATAAATAAATAAAACACACAACTAGAACAATGACTAAAATGGCCTCTCTGGCACTGTTAACAGAAGTAGTTCAACATTTACCTCCTCGTTCACCGTCTGTATGTCAGTGTGAGTGAGGGGGGGCGGAGCCAGAGGAGAAGAGATGAGCAGGAAACACAACTCGATCAGATTAAGAAACAGACAAAGACACACCGGTGCCACCGAGGACATTTCTTGTCACACTTCATAGGTTTGTTGGTCGCTCTCAGGAGCCCTGCTGCTTCTTTACATTACAGAAACAGACTCTATCCTGCTGCCTTTCACCTCATGCCTCTTACATCTGACATCCCAGGTCTTGTTTCCCGTGCCATTTGATGCAGCAGTGCAGTGAACTGTCTGCACCTTCCTGTTTGGAATGGGCTGGTTGCTGCTTTCTGTCTGAACCTGTGAAGGTGACCTGCACTAATTGAGAAGAAGAACTCGTCAGGACCCTGGAGCAGCGTCACTGCTGCTGCACAACGTTTGTTCAGTGAAGCTCGTCTCAGTAGTCGGAGCCCGAACAGGACAATCAGCTGTCGGTGCTGTCGCTGTAATCCTTGAGTCCTCGTCGCTGCTGTTACAGAGCTCTGGTTGCCTGCTCTTTATTTTATTAATATTCACGTGTTCATATTACACCCTGATAGAAGATTGATGTGCAGCTCACTCATGTATGGAAGGTCGAATGGGCCAATCAGCTTGTTCTCCTCCTGGTCGTCCACTGTCTCAGGATGAGTCTTCTGTCACAACTGTCCTAATTAACGCTGATCAGACACTTCTCCTCAATGACCAGTTCATTTGGGAGAAAATTGACTTTTTGTTCCTCAATAAAACCTGTCGGCTGTTTATTGATGCTGGTTCATCAATGAACTCTGTCCCTCAGGTGGTAAATCCATCAACACACCGCGGCTCTCAGGTCAATATCCTCCAATCTGTCGCAGCTGGTTTGTTGATTCCTTCCTATTGGCTTTTAATTCACTTTCCTTCCGGCTTATTTGAGCCTTGAGTTCTTTTCTGAGTTGGACAAAAGCTTTAATTGTGGCTGATCTCACTTTCACATTGAAGATGCTGCCGCTGACGTAGCATCTAGATTCCTGGGCCCTCTTGTGTTCTCGCTGGCTCACAGGATTTTCAGGTACTTGGTCGCTCCGAGCATCTTGGAGAACTTTACAGATTCACTCCGACTCAGTGTCTTTTGTCTCTTCATGCACTGGCTCCATGCTGTTCAGACCGGGGCCCTGTGGGGGGGGCCACACTGTCTGCTGCAGGACTCCTTTATCTTTCACTGTGTGCGAGGTGGTTGTCCTGCTGCAGATTGTCTGGGACCAATCAGACGCCTCCCTCGTGGCATTGTTTGATGAGGAGGAACCTAAATCTGCCTCAAGCTTCTGTTGAGAAAGCTCCTTGTAATATAAAAAGTAAGTCATTTCCCTATTTCTGAAAGACATGTGGTGAAGCCGACCCCCAGAGTGCTGCTGGAAACTGTCTTTTCATGCTATCGGTGACAAGAAGCTGTCAAAACATGTCCAAGACCCGTCTCTGCTAAATCCGACTCACTCTGACATCCCACGGTCTTCTCATACAGTAACTTATTCTAAATAATATGAGACACAACTTTCTGACGCTCTTCAGGAGGAAGTACAAAGCACCACGATAAGTAGTGAAAGGAAAGGTCGGGTGTAATTTGCTTCACACACACGTAGGCATGAGTATCTAGTTTTCAACTCACAGAAAAGTGTAATTGTGAGACTCCTCCTTGTCAAGACAGGTATTGTGTAGTAAAGTGTCCTGATGTCTGACGTGGACGAGGGACATGAGCAGTGGGGACACCTCCTGTTATTGTCTCTCCACCGCTGACAGATTGTGATTTGACTGCTCCAACAGAGAAGTGTTTTGATTTGGAGCCATTTATCCACGTGGCCCAGATCTGAAGCTTTCTCCAAATCCTGTTGATTACGGAACAGGAGATCTGTGTCACATGTGAGGGGGGGGGGGGGATCTGACTTTATGCCCTTTCAGCTGCAGTGTGCAGTACATGTCTACGTGCCTTGAAGTATCAGCTTTTATTTCAGTACGACAAACAAACTAAGCTGCGTGGAAATGCCTCCAAGCAGCCATGAAATGCAGCGTTAGCCTCACTCGTCTGTTTCCGTGCAGCAGCTGGAACACAAACCTCCTCTGACTCTCTGTTGCATGAAGGAGGAGGATTGAGGGTTTTTCTCAGCGAGTCTTGGCAGATGCACCGACGAGCGTCCGACGGACTGATGGATTCAGACAAACACCGCGCTGACCTGGGAACAGCACAGACTGGATGTCTGACTGCTGATTTTAACCTTTGCCGCGCCAGCGGCTCTGCAGAAACTTGGCCACCTCGTAATGTGTGTCATGTTGCATAATCGGCCCTGCCAGCCAAAAGGGTGAGGCACTGCTGTGTCTGTGGTGTGTGGAGCTCGCGAGTGTAAACACACAGCAGGCCTGATGGGTAATGCATCAGTCAGATGATCGTTCCCGAGCAGAACTCTGCCTGTTTGAGACGTTTGAACCGAAAACGCTCCGCGAGTCCAAACAGCTGCGTAGCGTTGACTTGTTTGACTCCTCCGCTGAAGGAAAGGTTCACAATGCTGAGCTTCATGCAGAGTGACAACATTCAGTGGCCTGAACCTCCGGCCCCGCAGATATAAAAGCGCATTCTGGAAGTGCAGCGCATATCTGAGCTGCAGCGGACGGGAGAAAAAAAAGCAAAGAAAATATCCTTTTTGATTAGGAAAAGAAAGTGAGCCAGTTCCTCTTTGCAGTGAAGTCGCGCACAAGAGTTTTATTCACTAATAGTTCTTAATGTTCCTTGTTGACTTAGCCAAGGCTTGTTGCAGAGGCTTGACCCCAGAGCTGTTAGTATATGGTCTGAGGTGCAGCAGGGGAGGCGCAGCGAGAAGTGCAGAGCCAAGCTTTTCCTTCCAACTTCTCCCCTCAGCAGTGCAGGGCTCAGCTCTGTGCGCCGTCCCGGAGCTTTTTATTGATATTTATGTGTTTAAACCTTTTTAATCATGACCTATATAAACTCAAGAGGAGCCCACATTTTCTGTTGTCGTTTCAGGTGGACATTGAGAGCCATTCAGCGGCGTGAGGTTTTATTTTAGGTGGAGCGCGGACTCCTCGCCGCCTCCTCAAAGCCGTCGGTAAATGTTTGCTCTGTTCGGTGGAGCAGCACAAAAAGACAGACCGAAAATAAATTGTCGAATTGTTCCTGAACTCGGAGTCAGTTTCACCTTCCTCTGCCCTCGACACCCGGCAGAATCTCCCCTTCACCTCATCGTCCCTCGAACCTTTTGTTTTTCACTCGCTAAAATGTTATTCTTTTTTTAAATTGAACTCCCTAACCCTAACCCTAACCCCTAACCCTAACCCTTTAACACATCTGAGGTTGAAAAGTGTAGAAAATGAAACGTACTGAGGGTTTAACATCGGAGGTGAGAGATTTATTATCACGTTAACTTTCTAACCCTCGAAATCTTCTATTTATTGAAGTTAAACACTCTTGAATTACACTGAACTTCTTCTCCGAGGGTGCGAAGCCTCTCAGTGCCTCCGTTTGCGAAGCGCAAGAAATTAACTTGTGTGTTTCTTTCCCCCTTAAAGTTCCTTAAAGGCTGGGGATGAAAATGGCAGGTAACGATGACGAAGGTTTGCTCACATTTCTGAAAGCAAACACACCTTTGAACAACACCGAGGGTGAAAGGTGGCAGTGTACCGGCTGAATCCAGACCTTTTTTCAACGTTGCAGTACCTCAGCCTTTTTTTTTTTTTTTTTCTAAACGAAAGCACGTTCATACCGACCTCCTTAAGAAGTTTAGACTGAAAGAGACTGTTTTTGAAAAACTGGAGCCCTTCAGCTGAATCCCATATGTTTTTGTTGGCAGACGAGTGCTGTCTGCTTGGCCGGGGCTGATGTTGGGGATATTAAACTGATGGAACACAGGACTCTTGATCCCTCTTTTCTCGAGGGTTGTGTTTAGGTACAAACTGGCTGAGCCTCTATCAGACACCTGCCATTGTCGGCTCTGGATAGCGGAGGCCCCCGAGCGCTGGGGGACAAAACAAACGGGTCGTCGTGAACTCGCCTGTTTTCACAGTTCTCCCTCTCGTTACGGGAGCGAAGCCAGATAATCATCTTGGAGACGTTTCACCTTCGCTCCGCCCGGAGACGCATGTTCCTCTGTCTGAGGAAGAGACGCCTGGATGGTCATTTGTGTTCTAGGAGTTTGAACACGGTTAGAGGGAAGTTCTCTGTGTGCATCTGTTAATCAGATAATCACATGCATGCTCTGGTCCGAGCATCAGCTCACCTGAAAGTGAACTGTTGTTTTATGCCGCAGATCAAATGAAATCTTAAATCAATAGAGAAAGCAGATCCCTTTGAGGTGAAACTTTAGGACTTTCACCTGTTTTGTGTGTGGGTTCTTTTTGAGGCAGTTTTAATTAAATGTGCAGTGAATCAGATTTTAACGACCTTGCAGCAACTTGTGACTTTATCTCCGTCCTTTCATTCAGTGTGGAGCACTCGGGACTTTATTACCCAATTACTCAATTAGTCCTGCGCTCCTGAAACTTTTAAAACAAAAACTACATCCAGGTCGTCCTGACATCAGCGTGTGCTCAGCAGGTAGAGGGCACAGGGTGGGTGGTTTGATTTTCAGCTCCTCACGTCCACATGTCCGGTCGCCCTTGAGCAAGACGCTGAAGCCCAGAATGCTCCCAACGGTCAGGACGCTGCTTTGCACGGCAGCACGGCCATCGTCTGTCAGGGGGCGGATGGATCAGAGGCAGCGAGTCAAGGTTTGACGATGTTGACTTGCTTGGTGCATTGGATTGTTCTTATTGCAGCTGTGTAGTTTTCCTCCAGCTCTGTTCTACAGAAAGTGTCTGATGTCCATCATCAGACACCGTGGGCTGCGCCAGAGGCCGGAATACAGAGGTCAATCAGCAAGTGACCGGGAATCAATGCCAGCGCTGCGGTTCAGATGCCCCACAGTCCACTGCAAGTGTTTCTAAAGCCATCGCCTTTCATCATATTGAAGCAAATGACCTGCATCATTGATTAAATAACAGACGGGAGCGGTCACAGACGGCGGAGCAGGACTCCGTGTGGAGCCGAACAGCAGCAGAGGAGTGAAGGTCAGGGATGAGCATTGATTCTGGAGCCTTGAAACACACGTGAAGTCCGTCAAGTGCTATAGATGAAATGAATCTGTCGGCCGCGTTCAATAGTTTAATGGAGCGGAAACTTTACTCAGTTATTGAATGAACACATTAAAAACGTTCCTGAGTAACAGCGTCAGGAATCTGCTCTCAGGGAGTTTTGTGAGAATCACGACGAGACGACGGAGTCACTGCTGCCAGTTTTAAGATTTTGACTTTAGAACATCATCAGGAGCAGCGTGGCAGCGAATCGCTCATTTAAAAAATATATAAAAAATAGTTATTAAACTGGTTAGAGCTGCACAGGAACTTTCTGAATGATCTTCACACTTTAACAGAGATTCTGCTCTTTTGTGTTTTCAGTAACTCTTCCTGCTCATTTTGAATATATCGGTGGATCACTCGATTTGTAAAACCCCACTAATGAGGAGGAGGTTCATTCCATTTATATTATTGTATTTTTGGATGATTCCTCTGAGCAGACGCCCGAGGCATAAACAGAAGAATCGCCTGCTTAGAGCCCCAGTGGCCACTAGAGGGGCCCCAAGAGAGCTTGAGCCGCCCCACAATGGACTTAATGGGATTTGTTCTCATACATGTGAACAAAAACACGATTAACGAACTGGATGAACAGCGTGCGACTTTCTTACCTCAACGATTGCAGCGTGGGGGAACTGACCGATGAGCTGTTTTCAGACTTGACCTGCGGGTAAAATCCGGAGACTTGGCTGCGGAGTTTCTCCAGAGTTTCTCTTTTCTCACGTGCACGTCGCAGCAGGAAGGTTTTCTCCACGGACGCGTTCACAGCAGCATCAAACCCTCCACGTTCTTCAGGTGAGAGGTGGAGCAGCCGGGCGCAGCAGACAGGAAGTGACGTATTAGCTCCACGTGATCACGTTTACATCACCTGACACCGTTGCTGACTCCTCACATCTCCGTGTGAGTGTGCGTCTTCGTGTTTTATTGTTATTTAGTTTATTTTTCAGCTGTCACACGTCAGCCACAACTGATAAAACCAATAAAAGGTGTGTGATTGACGTTAGAGCGTGTGAATGATGAATCATCGACTTTATCTGTAGTATTGGTGGCACCAAGGCGTTGGGGGCCCCTCAAAGTAAAAGCTGCTCAGGGCCCCTGTAAAGACCTGGTCCGTCCCTGCACTCTGCTCAGCGCTCAGCTCCTCAGGCTGCACAGTTCTGTCAGGACAGATAATTACATGAGACCACTGCAGGTAAAACAATCATCATCCTGCACTGACGCATGCAGCAGTCGTCCACATCGCTTCTGTTTACGAGACGGGTTCTTCCTGAGTGAAGGAATTTTCATTTTGAAAAGACGGAGTCCACAGTTCACTCCTTTTATTCCTTCATCAATTGTCTCGTCTTCATTTCTCACACAGACGAGGACGTTGAGACTCTTCTCCGGTGATTCACTGCTTTTAATACCACTGGTGGATTTATGTAACGTCCCTGAGTGATTAGGAATTGAAATGTGAAAGTGATCAAATCTTTAGTTGGATCCGTATGTGTCTGATTATTGAAAAAAATAAAACAAAAGAAAAAATAGCCCAAAAATAGATGTGTGCAGCCCAGGCTTCAGAGACATTCCTCTGTCCTCTGCTCAAAGCCACAGTGACCCGAGACGGATCCGTAAGAACTGTGTCACGGACGTGAGAGGTCACGGTGACGGTCCGTTACAGCTACCCTGCCCCCCCCCCCCCCCCCCCCCCCCCCCCCCCCCCCCCCCCCCCCCCCCCCCCCCCCCCCCCCCCACCCCCCCCCCCCCCCCCCCCCCCCCCCCCCCCCCCCCCCCCCCCCCCCCCCCCCCCCCCCCCCCCCCCCCCCCCCCCCCCCCCCCCCCCCCCCCCCCCCCCCCCCCCCCCCCCCCCCCCCCCCCCCCCCCCCCCCCCCCCCCCCCCCCCCCCCCCCCCCCCCCCCCCCCCCCCCCCCCCCCCCCCCCCCCCCCCCCCCCCCCCCCCACCACCACCAGAAGCTACAGAGTTCAGGCTCTAATGAAACCTTCTGCAGATCTGGATCATTTCCCCCCAGAGGCCTCGACTTCTGTTCGGAGCAACAATGATCTGCAGCACCAGACAGCCGAGGGACCGCAGACCTAAAAATACCACTCGTCATATTTCTGCGGCAAAAGTAAAACGCAAACAAATGAAAGTGTGTTTTTCTCGCTGTGGTAATTAGATTCTGATCGTTAACATAGTACGACAAGAGAAACACTTCAGTTTCCCTTTCTGCTCTTCACGTCGGAGAGAATCTGTGTGTGTTTGTGAGAGTGTGTTTGTGAGAGTGTGTTTGTGAGAGTGTGTTTGTGAGTGTGTGTTTGTGAGAGTGTGTTTGTGAGAGTGTGTTTGTGAGTGTGTTTGTGAGAGTGTGTTTGTGAGAGTGTGTTTGTGAGTGTGTGTTGTGAGAGTGTGTTTGTGAGAGTGTGTTTGTGAGAGTGTGTAGCTCATGCACCTCTGACGTCTAAATATAGTAAAAACTCTTTCAATGATTGTGGGTTGATTTGGTCACGATTGGATGAAATGTCCCCTCTTGTCCAATGTCCATTACAAAGAGACCGTGAGAGTTCTGTCATTAACGTGGTTTCAGGTTCTATCGAGACGACAAAATACAATCACAGGAACACGGCACAGTGGTTTTTAGATTAAATGAAACAGGGGATTTGTTCTATTTTCAGACCTTATATCGACGGTATTAGATTATTAATCAATTATAACAAATAATTAGTTGCAGCCTTTGTTGTATTGTAACAAAGGTTTTTGCTGGATGATGCTTTTCTACAGGATTAACAAAGTCTTATCTTTTAAAGAGATTCTGGAAATCATTGATCTCGACCATATTGATTCGTTATGCGCTGCTGGCCCAGTTTTTTTTAAATCAGCAATCAATGCCGTGTCAGTTGTTGTATTGAGGAAGATCTTCATTACAAACCGAGTGAGGGGTCTTTGTGTGGAGCAGCTTTGAGTGACACCAACATGTCTCATCTCCTACATTCATGCACGATGCCAGAAGGCCCTTTAATGGACTTACATCTTAATTTACCACGAGAGTCAACCTCCGCTCTTTTTAATTCAAGAAGAGATTTTTCACAATAACGTTTCCTAACTGAAGCACGACCTCCCTGAAGATTTACATCTCCCGCTTGTGAGTCCATTAACGTCTGAGGCGATCGGCTTTCTTCTCTCTGTCTCCTCCTGCGTTCACGGGATCAGTGAATCACGTCGTGGCTGTTGTTCATTGCTCGTTTCGGTTTAATTTGAAAACGCTGTTTGCCTCCAGGTTTGCTCGTGGACGTGTCGCTCGTCTCTCGAGGCGACGTTGTTTGTCTGTGAGCTGAGGAGTCGACGGGGCGGGAGAGCAGCTCCGGGTACAGTGACAGGATGTCCTTACACGGGTAATCTGCTGAGCTCCTCTTTTTATACTGGTGCCAGTGAAGAATGGATCATTAGAAATAAAAAAACTGTAGCAGAGCTCCCACATATGCTGACATATAGAATATCTAAAATCTGTCTCTGAGCTGTGTCGGCAGGTTTTAGATGAATTACACGATGCACAATAAGATGAGGAGGAAAAACATGGTGCCGGTACGTTACGTTATAACTAGTCTGTCACTCAGCGGCGCTTCAACCTCCACCGAGGCCCAACAGTCCGTTAAAAGTCATAACCATAGATATCAATCCTTAAATATGATTCTTCATCAACATCCATGAACGTTTCTCTCAGAAATCAATGAAAATCACAATTGCAAAGATCGCTGATGCAACTGGTTCAGTTTATCTGTTACACAACTCAAACACCGTCTCATGGTAACTGTGTAATTGATCTGAAACCATTCAAATCAATAGAATCTGTCACTTTGCAGGAGACACTCTCCTCCTCTCCTCCTCCTCTCCTCCTCTCCTCCTGCTCCTCGTCCCTTTGCTGTCAGATAACCTGCAGCTGTCAGATTCATGACCAGAGCGTCCTGCTGTACTCTGATCTACTCTTATCTCCAGTATTCAGATTCTCTCTCTCCTCCCCGCTGACGTTCATTTAAAGCGTCGTCCTGATTCCATCACTAAAGCAACATGTGCTTGATCACAGGAACCTTCACCGTGCAGCCATGTTCCATTTTCCAATTTATTTACCTGTCGGAAGATATCAACTGTGAAGAAATGTTATTTCATAGGTGAAACGCCCAGATACTGTCGATAAGTGACGGACAGGGACGAGAGGGGCCCTCCAATTTAAATGCAAATTGAAAAATCATCACTTGTGTTTTTGCTCAAACTGTCCCACTGTTATTTATTATTTCTTCTACATGTGTTATGTCAGAATATGAATTGGAGACAGTTGTAAAGTGTATTTATTCAACTGCTAAATTAATTTGACCTTAAATATAACCTGGTGAGAACGTGTTGACTGGATGTAAACTGGTCGTGTAGCCAGAAGAAATCTGATGCAGGTTTGACACAATGACAATCGATCAGTGAACGTGGGGTTTTTAATGGCAGCAGGATTTCAATACGACATGTAAACTTAAATCAAGTGTAGCCTGGGCAGCAGGGCATGTAACTAGGACAGGGTGTGTGTGGGGGGGGGTTTGGTTCGTCGGGGGCTGTGGGAGTTGGAAAAGAGTTCAGTGTGCGTGTTGGTTGCACGGCACCATATGTGCTCAGTGCAACAGAGAGTCAGTGAGGAGGCCGGGGCGAGGGACGGCCTGTGGGCTGCAGCCGAGGAGCCGGACTCCAGCGAGCGAGCGACCAAACGAGCTGGAACAAATTCCTCTGGAGCCCAGTGAGAGGTGGCTCTGTCTCTGCACAGGTGCACACCGGCTTCTTTCTGCCAAGGCAACCCGCTCTCCAATGGACCAACGGGATTGTTAAACATAGACTCATTAGCGCTGCTCCTGTCCGACTGGATGCTGCAGGTGATTGAACTGAGTGTCGCGCTGCCCAGATGAGCAGATTGTCCAGATTTACCTTTCACACTCACACAGCTCTGAGGCTCTCAGTTGTTTGCAGAGGCCACCGGCTCCGTAATGACAGAAAACACCAGCAGACGGTTCAGCAAAGTGGAAATTCCATCAACCGGCGGCTGTGTGTTTGGATGCAGGCTTCAGGCGTGCGGCGCCGGCTTCACCACATCATTTAGACATGATGAGCTTTACACTAAGTCTGCTGGAGTCTCATTGTGTTAGCGGCGTCGTGCCTCGTATCCCCCCCCCGCCCCGTCACCCACGGACATGACTGGCTTCATATTGCAGGAAATCTGAGTCTGGCAGGGAGCGACACAGAGCAATCTCCTCCCAATGTGTCGCTAATGACACAGAGTTCCCTGACCAGCGGCTGCGGCTGCCGCGGTAAACAGCCGGTGATTGTAAACACAACCGAAGGTTCAGGTGAAGAATCAGAACGACATCGAGAGATCCCAAAACAAATCAGTGTCCGAGGAAACAGATTCGCTCCAGAACAAATATTACGTTGGATCAGATCTTAGTTTGTGTTGCTGTATAGTTATATACAATATATACGATATACGATATATCCTTATAGTCTGAATGTTTGTCACTGGAACTGGAGAAGTTCACATGAAGCTGCATCAATTTAAATACTGACAAAGAAAAAACGTCCTTGGAAAAACAGCCAAATGCACAATTCTCTTAATCTGTGACCTTCAGCATCATCGCTGAATAGATCATGAATGATGTGACATTAAGAATTATTTTGCCTTTTTCTGTCTGACTCCGGATCACAGTCAGATTTCAGTATTATAACACCGGCGTTAACCTTCAGACTCGTCACGCCGCTGACATCCTCCTGCGTTACACGACCGGTCGGCCTCCGAGCTCTTCTGAACAAAAACTACCGGCTGCTCCTCGAGCCCACGATAAAAAAACCTGCGTGACCGTGTCTTTCAAACTGTTGCACCCAATTTGTTAGATGCTCTCCGCTTACCGCCGAGATCCATGAGCGCTCGTGGTTCGCTGCTTATTCAATGCATTTAACTGTCTGTTTCCTCACCTGTGTTCAGAGGTTTTATTCTTGTTTTTCTTTCTGTACCTTTCAACATCTTTCACCTGATGTAAAACACTTTGTGATGTTGTATCTGTCCTTGTCTGGTGTCGCAGGCTGGGATGATCCGCACCGACTCCGATGAGTACTTCATCGAGCCTCTGGAGAGAGGAACTCAGGAGCTGGAGGACCGAGGCAGGGTCCACGTGGTTTACCGCAGATCGGCCGTGCTGCAGGGGCCCTCGGACATTTCTCTGGACTACCAGCTGCAAGGTAGGACACGCAGCAGCAGAGCGAAGCAGGTTACAAGCTCGTAACTGTGCGACTTCCTCTTGGGTTGTTTCTGCTACAAGTGGGGAACTCATCCCAAACGAGCTTGTGAGCTGTCGTACTGACAGTGTCGGCTCCTCATGTTTTCAAAAAGTGGTGAAAGAGTTCCACTGTCTTCACGTGGTGCAACATCCAAGTCTCTTTCATGGGAACTAAAAACTCCCTGGTGCCTCGTCGCTCATGAAAGACAAGCTCCTGTCGCCTCCGCAGGTTTTCTTCATGTGACGAAGCACGTGGGGGGAAATACCAGGTTCGAATTTAATGTAAAACTCTGTGAAGATCGAGCATCATCTGCTCCTTCTATGTATTACTACTACTACTACTACTAACTACTACTACTACTACTACAGTGACGATGAAAAGGAAGTGTGGGAAAGAGAGTCAGGGAATGACGTTCAGTAAATGTTGCATCGGCATGTGGTCTTCTATTAGCACACCCCTACTATTATTAACGTTATAATTATTAATGCTTAAAGCTGTGACTGTTTTCTGTAAATACCCAGTTTGGACTCTTAATCTGTCGAATGTGTCACGTTCATTGTGAAGGAGATTCACGCTCATGAGTCACCAGGAGAAACCTTCTCTTGTGTCCAGGAGCTTTCATGTGACTAATTACAGTTAATCAGCTTTAAGACTAAGTGAATGTATCTATACATATATATATATATATATATATATGTATTCATTTATACTCAGTATATCCACCTGTATTTGAAGGTCACACACAGGTGTTATACCTTTATTGTCAATGTGTGAGAAAACATTTTGGGTTTGACTTTTCTCTGCAGCTTCTGACAAACATTACATTTTTCATTTTCTTAAAAAACTCATCTGACATCGGAGACATTTGTCCTGATGCTGTAATGGAACGATTTTCACAGAGCAAAGTATTTTCAGGCAATCACACAAACTGCGTTTCAGTTTCTCCTCGCTGACACACAGGTCCTACAAGCCGCTGCAGGATTATTCATTATTGGGATCATTTATTATTTACCCGACAGTTTAAGGAAATCCTGATTGGATTTTTGTCGGATCGCGGCAGCAACTGTAATCACATGATTGATTTGATCTGTATTCATGAACGGGGAAAAGTTTGGACTGATGTGACAAAATAGCTGCAGAACTTCAAAGAGCAGCGATCACTGCTCAGGTTCTGAATATTTAATAAGTGTCAGATAAATATATGAAACATGTCGTATGAAAAATATATTATGAAGGTGAATAAATTGTCTAAAATACATGAATATGAAACAACGAGCACATTGAATATTTACCGACCCAGTGTCTGACAGGGGTTGAGTTTAGGGAGTGTTGGTGATGTGGTGACGTGGCTGGTCGGCTTTGAAACTTCACCAGTTATCCTCACGTTGTCCAAGACTGGAGCCAGTTGAACCCTCTGAATGTAAAGTGACAGACACCCACTCACATCCACACCCACAGACGAGTGAGAGGCTCCAGTTAACCCAGTAACCGAGTCTTTGGACTGTGGGAGGCCGGAGTCACAGCAGGAAACCCCACGTAGCAGCAGAACCAGTCATTGAGTTGCTGGGAAGCTGTTGTTCACCATCAGAAACCAGTTCCTCAGGTCCTTCCATCTGCTGCTGACCGGAGAATCAATGAACGCTTCTTTTCTATTGGTTCTTCTGCAAGTTCAAAACGAATTGAGGTTATGCTGATTCATATTGTCCCCAGGAAATAGCCCCATCCTTATGGCTTATGACCTCAAACAGTGGGAACAACTCACTGAAAGACTGTCAGCGTGTGGATGTTTCTACTGATCATAAACTTTTAGTATTTTAATGTTAATGATTGTTTTGCATTTAGATTTAAACACCTTTATATTTGAGGTTGTCCCCCCCCCCCCTTGCAGTATTGTGCAAAAGGTCCATTTCCAGGATGGAACATTCCCATTAAATGTTGGTGGGGAGACGGGAATTTATTTTGACTTTATTTAAAGTTGTGAGAGTTGTGTTTCTTTTACATCTCAGCGGAGGATTCATGGATTTAGATGACAGATATTTATGAGGCTGCGCAGCTTGATTGAATTTAAGTGAGTGTTGACCTCAGAGTTTTCTATTTGAAAGAAGAATTAGCATCAACACAATTGTTGCAGCATGTGAATTTAAATTGGCTCATGGTTTTGTATTTATCCTGCAGTTTCATATTTAAGGAGGATGTTGAAGCGTATTGTTTTACTTCCGCTCTACACCAGTATATTAACATATCACACCACGACAGACGTATGATCACTTTGGTTTGATTGAGTTTTTGCTCCCACATCATTTATTTCCTCCATATCTGTAAGAAAGCAATCAAGAAAAAGAGAAATATCGTTCAGAGTAAGCTGTTACATAACAAGAAGTCACGGCCCCTAGTTCCCCACATGCTGGATGAGGAAATAAGACGTTGTAATAATGAGTCGAGTTTGAATAATTTAGATTATTTTGAATTTACACCCTGTTACATTCAATCTTCATTTGACTAATGAATATTTCACTTTAAAGTATCACACTCCTAATTGTCCTGTTTGTCTGTTAATGATCATCTCTCTCTCGGGGGGGAAGGAAGCAACAGGAGGCAGCAGGGAGGAATAAACCCAACCAGGGTGTCACGAGCAGGATTTATTGTGAAGCTGGACCTGATTGCATTGATCACAAGGGGCCGTGCAGTATTCTCACGAGTTTCTGTGAATGCACTGTACGGTCACTTCCTCGCGTTGAGGCCTGAGATGAAAGATGAGAAGAGAGAAACAAGGAGTCTGTGTTTTATTTGTTCCTTTCAGATGATTTGTGTCCTGCTGCTGCTGCAACCTCGAGAAAATCACTTCCACTAGTTACTAGTTGCTGCTCCTCCTAGTAGAAAACACATTTCCTGGGTTTGATACTTAAATGTGTGAGCGATTTCGTGCAGCTTGATTGAAGTTAAAGGGACAGTTTGTCCTTTATGCTTCCTGGTGGAGGACGGAGGAGGTGAAGCTGGAGATCGAACCACCGAGACCCACGTCTTCATATAGTAGCTCCACTCCACTTGGCCGTGATGAAGCTTGTTCCTCAGTGGAACGTTGTAGTTTAAATGGTGAGGTTTCACATTTAATAAACCGAAGTGGGGCAGTTGTAGAGACGCTGGAGATGAACTTTATTATCGTCTTTATACATCTTGTAAGAATTCATCCTGAAGTGTTTTGTACTTCATGGGGTCGGTGTTTCCAGGGACTCAGACCAGCGTCCCCAGATGAAAACAACATGAAGAGTTTAATTCTCTCTCAGCGGTTCCATTAATCTGCCGCTGCCCGACATCGGAGCTTCACCTTCCTGTTCGTCAGGCCGTGGGACGAGCTCTTAGACTCAGACGAGATGAGAAACAACAGAAACACACAGGGTGAACAGGGACCGTGGGGGGTGCAGGGACAGAGCCATCACTGCTGTTTGATTCTCGGCTCTGCTGTGTTGATTGGATTTCATGGCTTGAACTGACGTGGTCTCGAGACGGGAGGATTGTGAGATTGATCGTGTTGGCGGTGAAGGTCACCGTCCGAAAAACCGATGTCATGTCACAAGATGTATAGTTTCTATAAACCGACGTTTTTTAAAGGCATTTAGTGTTTCTCCCTTTTAAATGACCGAGCGCTTCAGTGACTCATCAGGAGCGGCTGAATAAACACAGCTGAATAGACGAGAGCTTTGGTATCGATTGTTTTACGAGAACAGGCAGAACCGTGTTGGTCCGGTCATCACACTGGGAGCTGATGGGAAAACAGCCTTTCATATCGAAAGTGATACTGAAGTGTGAGATTAGTCAACATCAGTGAATGGGCTTCAGGGAGCGAGAGGATGTGCTGCTGCTGCTGCTGCTGCTGCTCAGGATCCTGATCTCAGGGGGGGGGGGTTGTTCATGTGGTGAATCTGGACTTCCTGTCGTCTTCAGCAGACCCTCGGGCCTCTTTGATCTCGGTGACTTTGATTGATTCCCAGTCGCTGCTGTGACTTGTTTTGTTCACAGATAATTGATGTGATCTGCTCCTGTTGCTCCTTCAGGGAGGATTCAGACTGTAAACAGCTCCTCATTAAACTGGGGGCCACATGGGGCCACATGGGTGGGGAAAGAGAATCAGGGGGGGGGCACACACCTCTACTGGTGACGAGGGAGGAAGTGGGTTTACCCACGTTTACAAAAACCTGCGTCTATCTGTTCATTTTGGTGTAAAAGAGGATTGACGGTGTCTTTACTGAAGAACATTTTCGATTTTCAGTCACAGGATCCACTGAAACAAGATGTCTGTCTGTGATTCTAACGTTTCAATGCAAGCTTTGGACGTGTATAGGAGTATTTTAATGATATCACAGATCTCCTCCAGCCCTGATCCACTCTCTCCTCCCATGATGCAGCAGCAGCATCGTTATCCCACTTTGTTTGTGTCTGTAGTCGTCTCCTCCTGGAGATGCTTCTCCTCCCAGCGTCAGACTCTGTGTCTCTGTCAGTTGTGGATCTCACAGGTTTACTGAGTGGTTTGTTTGGGCTTCAGGCAGCACTCGTCCCCCGGCCTGCTGCAGATTGAACTGGGCACTTACAGTGTGTTGTCTGTGGGGGGGGCGCTGCCGAGTCTAAAGTCAAGGAAGAGAGTGTGAGATCTGCAGGAAACACAGTTTGCTGTGGATGTGGGACCCTAGATGATCGCCTGTAATCTGCAGGATGTGCTCTCATATCCCTGATAGGTGATAGATTCGGTTTAGCGGTGGGCGACGTGCAGGCCAGTGAACTTCTCCCAGACCAAACGGAGAAAACCCTTTCCTGTCCACACACTGTGCATTTATCTGCTGTGTGATACGACTTCCAGCTGAAGGTGTGGGAGTGTTCTCCACCTCGACTGTGGGAATCGTGCCCGTGGCAGCTTCACCTACAACAGGAGATTATCCCGATGTTTATGAAACAAGAATCTGAATAAATAATTCACCAGCTCTTTGCCTGATTTCTCAGTTGTAACAATTGGCTTGGTAGAAATGGGGATTTCTGCTGACACTCCTGCAAGTCAAACAGCCGCGAGCATTCTCTGCTTTCCTACAAAACAAATGTCTGTGATTGGAGAAGCCAAGGAAAGCAAACAGGAGCCTGGGGAGTCACACACAGAAAGGTGCTAATAATCATGCAGAACATTTGTCTTTACGGAGCCGGCTGGATCAACACTGTGATTCATGGAAGAGATTTTTATCTTCTAAGAACTGGAAAAGTTGTGAATGTTTGAAACTTAGTAAGTTTCCCATAAAACCTATTTGCTGAAGAGGCCAAACTTTTTTCTTCCAAAAATGTGAGAGTACAGTTGACAAATCACATCTTATCTTTTATAAAAGTGGACTTCCCCTCACACTGTCTGAAAATGTTAAGAAAACAAGTCGAGCTTAAAGTTTCTTTCTGGATCGAGAGCAGATTGAAAGCGTCTCTGTGACATTGAACTTGTGATAAAACAGCTTTCTCAAGGTCAAGGGTGAACTTTGTACCTCAGCTTTAACCTGTTCTTCTTTCTCTTTGTTTCTGTCCATCACTGCGTTTCTTGACAGACATACATTTAATTTTTACGTTGGTCAGACTATTTGTTCTGCATCTGAGCTCGACCATTTGCAATAATAATAATTAGCAATTCTAAATTCTTGTTTGCACTTTTACCTGAATTCACTTTTAGGAACAAAAACCTGAATATGACTCTCAGGTGAGATCTGAAATTGTTGAAGTGTTGTAAAGACGTCAGAGATCATTTTATCCCGTGAGTTTGAGTTCAGACTGATTTCTGAGTTTGACTCCAACACGGAGTCGGATTGCATCACTAGGATTAAAGCCAAACATGTACAAGACATTCCTTAAGAAAAATGAAAAGTTAACTGTATGTGCCCATAATGATGCAGGATCAGGAAGTGGACCTTGTTTTTTTCAAATTAATTTCATTTCATTTACTAAAATAATCCCATCGAACTCTCTTTGAATTACGACTGAACGGTCACTGCTGTGCAGCTTGTGTGAGTCAAACCCCCCCCCCCCCCCCCCCCCCCCACCCCCCCGATCCCACCTCAGTTCTTCATCTATCCTGAAAAGTTTAGACCCCCCCCCGATGAAGACCTTCTCCCAGTGAGAGCTGCTGGTTCAGCTCCCGACTCGCAGCAGCCTGCGACTCAAAGAGCAGGGACGAGCTCTGTGAGCAAAGTGCTTCTCTGGAGCGAAGATGACTCCGTTACAAACAAATGGAAAACGTGCCTGGAATGACAACGGCAGCAGGGCTGATTGTTCTGGTGATAAATTGACACGCCCGCCTGGTCATTGTTGCCGCTGCTCATTCTGCTCTTTGCTCGGCAGATGAGAACGATTTCTCCGGAGTGCGCCCACGCACACGGAAAGATTTTAAGAATGTATACCCGAGGAAAAGAGGGAAACTTTCAATCCATCCAGGTTTCTAAGTTTCTGCCGTGTGTGTCATCATCGCTCCTGGGAATCCTCCGTCTTCTCCACGAAGCTCAGCGTGTGTGACACAGCCAGTGTTAACAGATCAGTTTGTGTGAGAGAAGAAACTCAGGTGGAAGTGCTCATCCAGCGAGGGACGAGTGTTATTATTATTATTATTAGTAGCATCCAAATGGAGATACACACAGAGAGGAGAGGGCTGGACGTGAACCTGTGTCACTCTTTTTATTTCACTCTTCCATTAAGTCATTGCAGAGCTTACATTGTATGAAATGATAAAAGAAATAGCTTCTTCTTTTGTTTTCTTCTTATCTTTTGTCAACACAATATTCAGGAAAAACTAGTGCAAGTAATATCCTGAGGCAATGTTATACCAAATTATCACTGTAAATATGACAGTAGTTCATACATTAATATTTTAATAAATAAGTGAGAAAGTATTACATTAATCCAGAGACTTGCCTCTAACCTAACCCTTATCCTAACCTTTACTTAAACCTAAAACTAACCTTAACCTGACTTTAAAACATGTCTTCACCCTAAAACGTAAAGATTTACTTTATGCTTTTTGTTCCCATAAGGAAGAGACAAGTCCCCATAATGTGAATGTGTGAATAGATCTCGGTCCCCACAACATGAGTATATACTATAGTTGTGAGGACACTCACTTACCTTAACCTTAACCTTCACCTTAACCTTCACCACTAAATACCTAATCCTAACCCTAGACCCAAAAGCTAACCCTCAAACAGCCATTTGAAAGTGAAAGTGAGGACCTGCCAAAATGTATTGAACCAAAAATTGGCCTTTATGACTATACACACACACACACACACACACACACACACACACACACACACACACACACACACACACACACACACGCAGCCACTCATGTTGACAGATGGGTGTGTAGGATGCCAGGGAAATGAGAATTACAGTAAGAGCAAATGTCTGAACTCCTCCGCGTGCCCCTGAGATCTTATCTGCTGTGATCTGGCCCGACGCCCGGGTCGAGGATTCACCCCGAGCAGCACTTGGATATTAGGTTTCATTTTCACATGCTAATGAAAGTGGAGTGAGGGGGACGGGGACGGGGGGGGGGGGAGGAGAAGAGATGGAGAAAAAGATCCTCGCTGCAGAGGAGGAAAGTTGTGATTTATATTTGTCACACAGATGCGTTAAGCAGAGTGGGGGCTGGCGGAGGGAGGAGGAATTTGGTGAGCTGGCAGGAATGAAAAACATTCAAGGGAAGAAGAGACAAAAAGGTAAATGAGGATAGTCTGTAGTGGAGCACGAGGTTTTCACTGCTGCAGATCTGAAGCTGATCTCTACGAGAGCAGACAACTCACATGTGCATCTGAAGCACACATCTCAGGACTAGTTAGAGACACTCTTAGTTCATTTCAGTTTGGTTTATACCTAAAAGTCCACGTAAGGACACGTAACACAATACGGTCGAGATACTTACAATACTAGAGAAACCTGTTAGTTAGCAGAATGGTAACAGTAACGTGAAGAAACCTCCGACAGAACCAGACTGGTCCAGAGTTTAGACTGTTTAGAAAAATGGACGTAGTCTTCTCCCTGTCTCCCTGTCTTCTCTCAAACTACCAGCAGGGGGCGACTCCACTGGTTGTTTCTATAGAAGTCTCACTTTATGACGTCAGTAAACATTAAGGAGTTTATGTCTCAATCTCTAGTTTCGAGTCTTCTTCAACACAGCTGATGTTCATTCAGTAAGTTATGATCATTTAGAGTCAAAGAGACAGTGTTGGGGCGAGGATGTCATGTGATTGACAGCTAGTATCGTCCAATGGGCTTCTATTGGTTTTCTATTGATTATTCCATCGAGTAATCGGATAAGAAATACTTTTGTGTGTGTGAGTTGATGCCCCCCCCCCTTCTTTCTCCTCCCGGTTGCAGCCTGTCACACACACACACACACACACACTATAATTTCAGTGTTTACTATAACGTAGAAATAAATATGTATTGCTTGTTTGCAGGGATTTCCCCAAAAGCTGTGAACAGACGACGCTGAAAATTAAACACAACACTGACGATTATTTTTAATTAACAGTAAACAGCTTCAGTAAATTGAACTAACTGTGCACAGCTGCTACTCTGGGAAGTGTTTTGGTTTTCCGACAGCACCTGAAGGCAGCACCGTAACGAAACCTATAGGCTAAATGTCGTTTGCATCGTAAACGGCGCTTTCTGTCGTCTTGGTTCCTTACTGTCTTGAAACACGCTCGTTGTGCGACAGTAATCGTCGTCCGTGTGAAACAGTGGCCACTGAGCAGGACAAGAGCTCGTCTACTCACATTCAGAGACTTTAAATCGATTATCTTTAGTAGTGGATTCACTCGAGTTACTCAGGAATTGTTTCAGCTCCAGTCTGTAGCGAGAGGATCTGCAGAGTCATGTCTCCTCGCCGGGCCTCAGGATTTCTTTGATTTCCAGAACAGCCGCAGCTCCACAGAGGCTTTCCGAGGTCTGCATGAGGCCGGTGGTGTCAGAGGAAGATGCAGTTTCACAACGTGTTTCCAGGTGAAGCAGAGGGAGCTTCTTTCTGAGACAGGGTTTTGTCAGGAGCTGGTGCCTGAGAGGAAGAGGACCAGAACATTTTGTTACTTGTGAGAGATGATTCTCTGTGATTCTGAGAACTGTGATGAGTCACGAGCTGGAGGACGATGCACGGTGACACCAGCCCTGTGGTTAACTTGTGAGTCTCAGCTGCTAGGTTCACAAAGGCCAAGTGGCACAGTGCGCACCAGAAGGATAAAAGTCACCTCTATTTAAAACTTTCCTTTCTTTGAACTTCCTTTGAGGACTTCCAGTGAACTTCCTGTCGACTCCAGATAATTTACTGCAGCTGATGAGTTGATGGGTTGGTTTCGGTTCGCTCCTCGTGTTTGCTCATCCCAAGTGGGATTCACTGCAGTTTTCAACTTTCAGCTTGTAAAACAGCCAACATCCTTATAAACGACCCATTTCCAGTAATACACCAGTCATAGATCCACATGTCTGCTGTGACACCTCCTCTATCGTCTCTACAAGCTGCTTTCACACACTGAACTCTGGAGAATCTCCTAAACTCTGGTGAGAGATGAAAGCAAATGTTTGAGTGAGAAGCTCCAGATTTTTCTCTGGGGAAAGAGAAGAACCTCCTGCTGTGTTGTAACCTCTGGAGAAAGTCTGGACCCAGTGGTGAGAACAAACCTCCTTCAGCTGCACAAACCTATCTTTGCACTTAATGTAGAAAAACTACACAAACATATATTAGGTCCAAGTCGATAAAGAGATAATTAAATGGTGTAGACATCACATTGACCGACCATGTTCAGTATCTTTAACCAGGGGCTGCTTAGCTTTAGCTGACCAGCATTATTCATTAAGAGATAGTTCCTGAAGACTTCTCCATCCATCCATCATCCCACTTCTCCCTGAGGGTGCCAGGGGCGGCTGGATCCATCCAGGACGCCGAGCGAGAGGCGGGGGTTCACCAGCGTCTCACAGGACACAGAGACAAACAACCATTCACTCCCACATTCGCACCGTCGGCCCATTTACAGTCTTCAATAATCCGAACCCCATCGTGTATTCCTGCTCTGTGGGAGGAAGCTGGAGAAAAGCCCACACAGACCCACCAGAACCTTCTTTCTGCTGCTGTGCCGCCAATTAACAGTTTCTCCAGCAAACAGTTGATAACGAAGGTTGAACATCTGTCGACACAGTTTGAGTTTCTTCCCCCGTCTTGTTGGGATCCATTTGTTGCCAGCACGGTTCTGATGTGGGATCAAACTGTGTAAACAGCAGCGTGTACTCTGCACATGTTGATCCTTTTGCTGCCGTGCCACTTGGTAACGTTAACACAACCTCACTCAGTCTGTTGTGTTGTTTGCAGCAGCAGTTATTTACCATCAATTTGAGACTCGACATCTTCGAACTCAGGCTCCACAACAACAGCTCTGTGTTTTCAGATAGTTTTGTGATATCTTGACTTTGCAGACAAAATAAAAAAAAACACAGTTCAGACAAGCCACTGCAGCGAGTGTGATGAGGCTGGGATCTCATTTATTTTGTCTTGACCTCACAAAAGTTGTTTTTCAGTCTCTGCACAAAGCTCAATGCTGCAATTGGAAAACAAAAAACAAAATATATATATATATATATATAAGTAACTGCTGTGTCTATTTCATGGAGTTTTTTGGATGAATAGCTTTTTGCCCTGATGTCTCGTGATAAGAGCGAATGAATCCTCGGCACCTCCCACCTGATGAAGCGTGACGAGGATAAAACAGACACATCACCCTTTGATTGCTATCGGCCGCATGTGACTCAGATTACAGTGTGTGCCAGTGAGATGTGTGTGTTGATAAGGGAAAAGCAATTTACCTTCAGTGATTCAGAAACGTGAGCGGTTATGGTGTTTGTTTGGGTGTTGTTACTGAGGATGGTTCCACTGGTGTGATGTAAACAGGAGTGTGTCCTCCCTCCTCAGGAGTGTGTGTGTGTGTGTGTGAGAGTGTGCGTTTGATATGAAGTCTCCTGCAAATCCTCAACCTTCACATTGGATGCAGGGTAAATCCCGAGATAAGAAACGGGCCGAGCACGACACTCTGCAGCGCCGTTACCAGAGTAAATCAGTCTCTAAAGAAGCTGATCGTGCTCCGTCTGATAGCTCTGCCCTCCTCCGTTTGCACCATGAAGCAGCAGATTGGGGAGATATTTTCCACATTGCCTCACGTCTTCAGACGTACGAACCCCGAGTACGTCTGATGAGTTCTTTCCATTTGAAACCTGGTGATAATTAGCTACTCCGGCCCAAGCCAAGGATCTGGAGGCAGGATGGAAAAGACCTTGGGATCGTTGAGCAATATTTTGAACCCAAAAAAACACCCGATTGTGTGTACTCCTCTGACTCGCTGTGAATCATCCACTCGCTTTTCCAGAAGTCAGATGGCAGCTGGACGGGGCTCGTGTGGATCTCGCTCTTCTTTCCATTCACGCTGCCTGCTGGGAACAGCCAAATACTTAACATTCTTGTTGCTTGTTGTGATACTACATCCTCCGTGTCATTGACAGATACAGATGCATTGTGGTAGAGCTTCGATAACGCAATGTGTGAGTCGAGGAATGACGATCCTGCTTTCTGAGTTGTTTGTGACTAGTTTCAGAGTTTGTATCTCACTGCTCTATTTTATCATCTTACTCACTTGTTATTTCCTGCCCAGTTATTTCCTCTACATATTTTATTGCCAGTAAATTGACAGATCTTGATCCTTTGTAGGAGTGTGATGCTTCTTTCAGTTTGACTGAATAATCGGAGGATCTTTTCTCTTTTCACTGCATTTCAGTCTTTATCAGCAGATGCACTCAGGTGATATTCATCTCCAGATGGAAACAGTGAGATGTGGTTTAAAGCTACAGATGATATATCAGATGGTATTTATTTATTTAGTTTTGTACTTCTGCCTAAGAGGTCTTTGACACCAGTTAGAGTTTATTGGATTATTAAACTAAATTAAAGTTTTGCTGACAGTTGCAGGGCGGATCTCATGAATCAGCCAACAGGAATGAGGTCATGTCTCTGATTGACTGGTGCTCTCGCTCCACAACGTAGAACTGAACGTCTGCAAAACCAAAGAGCTGGTGGCCGACTTTGGAAGAGACAGTAAAACTCTCTCCCGCCTCTGACCATCAACGGTCTGGAGGTCGAAAGACTGGACAGTTTCACGTCCTCTCTGAAATGTGATGACGACTCCATCTGCATCAAAAAATACTTCCTTCTCCAGAAAGCTGCAGATCTCCAGAGCTGCAATAGAAAGTTCTCTCACCTTCTCTGTGTCTTCGAGGTACAGCGACTCCACAGCTCAACACAGAAAGCAGCCGCACAGAATCGTTTGCATCGCCTAAAAAAATCATCAATAGCAAACTCTGACTTATACGAAACTCACATTCAGCGCAGGGGTCTAAAAATACTGCAGGACTCTACGCACCCTGCCAACCCTCTTAATACCCCCCCCCCCCCCCCTCAGGGAAGAGACTCAGGGCCATCAAAACTAAGACTTCCTGTTTCCTCAGCAGCTCCGACTGCACAACCATCAAGTCACTAAACGTCTCCTCGATCCTGCATCAGCACTTTACAAAACTGAATTTTACTGTGTTTTGTATTTTAAAAGCACCGGACGTCCTATTCTAATTTTTATAGATTTTACTGTATTTTTATTCTGTATTTATTCTGTATTTTACATACACAGATGTAAGGTATGTTTTTATGTGGGGGGGGGGTTATGTGTTTTGTGTTGTGATTGTTGTGTCGTCGTGGTTACACTGAGGCAAATTCCAAACAACTGAGTTGTGTGGCAATACAGTTTTGAATCTTGAATTGAATCTTGAATCTAAAGCATTGAAACGTCTTTGAAATTAAGATAAAAGATAAACTAATACGGACGAGAGAAACTACAGATCGCTGCCAAGGCTACAAGTATTAATTTTACTCAAATACTCAAATAATAAAGTTGTTCATGCGAGAAAGAACTGAAACAAGGTTAAAATATGCAACTCCACTTGGAACTGTATCCGCACTAAAGATGGAATCCCACTCAATTGGTCCGGGACCCAACCCTCCACACCCTTTCAGTTTTCCTGCCAATGAAAGAACAAACAGGACTAAAAAAAAAACGGTTCCATTCACATCACAGGATTTCACTTCAGCGTTTTTTAATCATTTGTGTTGGGCCGAGAGTGGAAAGTGTTTGTCACTTGACCTTTTCAGCGATGACATTGGGCCGGTTGTTCTTTTAAGAGAAAGAGAGAAAAAAAATAACGGATGCAGGTCACCAAAATATATTGAACTCCCTGAAAGGAAATACAGTGAGCATTTCTTCCCCAGAGGCCGTTCGCACCCTCCCATGAATGAAGCCTAAGTTTTGCAGCATGCTGTAACTGACCGACGCTAACAAGGCCCGGCGTTGTCTGGCCCCCGGCGCTCGCTGGGCTCTCCCTCCGCGCTCGCACACAAACACACCCCCGCACACGCTGGAGATTCTGTTTCCCCAACTACTACGACTCGACAACAGATAAGCAAGCAACAGAGACACACTCAGAGTTTGTGTGGGCGTGGACCGGGTTCGAGTGACAGGAAACGCTCGACGCACTCGGGGGTTGAGAAGGTTGAGTCGTCTCTCGTGTTTCCTGCAGGTTTGGAGATTTACTCACATGGTTTAGCATTAAGACTGGAAGCAAGAGAAACAGCTCGAGTAAAAGTATGACGATCAAACATCTGTTCTCACCAGCTCAGGTTTTTCTTCAACTCATACATAAAGAAAAATCAATACTTACATAAATGTTTTATATTATCCAGTGGCATAATTTTTTATATTTATGTGTCGATATTTCTGCTACAGGAGTCTGTTCTCGCTAGGAAGTACTTGCTCGCTGTGGTAAATATGTTTCTCTGTAATATTATAATGTCTCAACCTCACGATGTAAAGAGCCTTGAGAGATAATCTGTGTTTTCAAGTGTTTCCTCTGAAAGAAACAAGATGAATAAATCTCATTAAAACCCTTCATCTCAGACTGAAGACCAGGTGAAGAGATAAGATTTGAATCAGATTCAAAACTCAGAAAGTTTTCCACCTCAATCAGATGAATGTGAAGCATGGATCTCGTGCTCTGAAGAGTTGATGTCGACCTGAGGGACTCACGGTGATATCTGACCTGATCAGAGCAGGTCCTCGTGCCTTTGAGGGACACATCAGAGACCGAGCCAGTGAAAAGCTTTCCTTCACAATCACATAATCAAGGAGACACACGAAGCTTTAGCTGTGTTTCTTTCCTCGAGTCACTTGTAAAGGTTATTTATAAATGTTAAAGTTCATGAAAGTCAAAAAGCAGAAAGCCTGTGGTGAAGGAAGTTCCTCTCACATACTGTGCACGCAGCAGCTAGTCTCACACAGGCGGCCAATCAGAGCAAACCCTTTACAGTAATTACACTATACACTATAATTAAAATCATGAGCCTGAATATGAGCAGAATTTGTCTTCGTAGCAGTTAGTGTGCTCCTGACAGTAATGAGCCACGGAGCTGATGTCATGTTCACCTGAAGACTGGAGTCAAACACATGTTTACAGCACATATGAGACTCAGAAGCATTTTCAACGTCAAGGCTGAGATATGATTCTTAATTCTTACGTTGTCATGGTTCTTCTCTGCTGTGCCCGAGAGCTTTCATGGGATTTGTTCCTCTGTCACATGCATTCAGGATCCATCTGTCGGAGCCGAGCATGTCGGGAAACCGTCAGTCAGCTTCCCTCCCTGGTCTGTTTGCATAGTGTGAAGTATGTTTGATGTCAGGAGGGAGGTTTTGAGTCTTTCATGTTATCTGCCTGCATTACCTCCTGTGGAGATGCAACATGTGACATTAATTCTGGTATGACAACAGGGATTTATTGCAACATGATAATAGAGTAGCCCCCGGGGGGGGAGATGGCTTTGATTCCGACGACAAACATTGACTCGGGTGTTAAATCCTCCAGCAGGTGGTGAGATAAATGTTTTCAAAGGGACATTTTTATTGTAATGAGCAGATTTTTAATGTTTTATTCATGTGCGCTCGCGTCACATCTCTGTATGTGTGTGTATGTGCACGTTTGTGAATTGGACTTGGCTGATTGCATTAGTCAACAGCAACAACAGTGTTGTTTTGGTTTGATGTAGGGCCCCCAGAAGGGTCCCTTTTTGCTTGGGGCCCTCGAAGTCCCTGGGACGTTTGTGCTGGTTGCTTAGCAGCTGTTTGTCAGTCTGGAACTTGACGTCCCTCAGGATCTCGGCCTCGTTGTTCCCACCGTCTTTCGGGGGCTCGGGGTTCCTCGAGTCCATCTTGGGCCCAGATGTTCTCCTTCACTTGTCTCTCACAAGAACTGATAATAAGACACTGTCTGTCATTAACGCTCCTTTGCTTTTGCTACGAAGTTTACTTTCTCTGGCGAAGCAGCCGGGACTTAGAAATCATTAGCGATGCTTTAATATAAGGCCCAGTGGGGGCAGGAGTGTTGGCTTCAACCTCATGCCTCAACTCCCCGTGAGCCTATTAACAGTGAAGCCGAACCTTCAGGTGGGCCACGGAGAATGCACTTAGACACCCCCCCCCACCCCCTCTCCAGCTCCGAACCACAGGCCTGCATGGGGCCTCCACTGTGAGACGTGGCTGTGCCAGCATCTTTCCTCCTGTTGTGGTGGACTGTTGGTAATTACTGCTGTTGTAGCTGCTGTCACCGCTCATTTTCAACTGTATTGAGGCGGGGGGGGGAGAAAAGGGGCTAAAAAAATATTACCTCAGTCATAAAGGCCTGTGTAATTATGCCGGGTTTATGTGCCCCAGGGAGCCGACAATTCCCTCACATGACAATTAAAGTGGCAGCAGTAAATCCAGTGCAGGTCCAGAACACCTCGGCACAAGGACCACCACACCGGCAGCACGTAGCTAAACTATAAGGGACGGTAACTTTGCTTTGTATTCAGTGTTTATGTTTATGAAAAAGAAACGCTGCAGTACTGAAACAAGTTGTCAACCAAGAAGGATTTGCAGCTCTAATGGCACTGGTCACATACTGGTTTGTTATGGTCCGTACTGCTCGAGACGTTTGGAGCTGGAGCTGATGAGAAAGAGACGAGAGAGGAAATGCCCGATCAGCAGCGCGTTCAGCAAACAGCTTCGAGCCTTTAGAAGGAGAGAATCAAGCTGACCCAGCAGACGCTGTCGTTAATACTGCCGAGGCCAGCTTCTCTCCATGGAGGCTGGGTTCAGAGTCGCAGTGGCCTCATCATCAGTATTGTGTTACCTGATAATACATCCTGAAATTACCTTAAATATATTAAATTATATGTTGATAAATGAGCCAAACTGCAATGACACACACCTTCCACCTTCAATTCAGTAACTTTTTGGTGAAAATGAGTTTAAAGGTTAAAGTTGGTCCTAATGTTCTGACACGCGTTGCTTTCGTCTGTTATATCCCAACAGCATTTCACTGAGTTAATTTCACTTCATCTCTGTGCATCTGCAGCTCATGTTTAATCTAATCCGCATCGTTTCTAATTACCCATTCATAATTTGTTTGACATTTCATTCAACAAACTGTCAGCAGGATTATACAAAAACTACTGAACTGATCTTCTTAAACTTTTACATGTCTGCAAATATTCATCCAAATGTTGTAAGAAATCTTAAATCAAGATCTAAAGACTAATCCAGGCGTAGATTCAAAACCCTAAATACCAAAATGTGATTGTGTAGTAATAACAGCTGAAACCTCCTGATTCTGGGCTCCACTGACAATGTGTCTGAAAATGTTGAAAGTTCAACAAAGTTCAACGTTTTTTAAAGCACAAAAAGACCAAAAACATGAATAATTATTACTCATCCTTTCTGCAGGAAGTGAGTTCTGCCCTGGCAGCGGATGTTTCCCGGTCCAGCACTGATCCGTGGCTCTGTGGCCTCAAACCGCCAATTGACAACAAGTGAACCATTTAAAACGAGTATTTACCAGACGACCACAATGACGTCTGTTCTTTTACCCAAATGATATCATTACTTTCTGCGGCTGAGTCATGTGACATGTGGCTGTCTGTCTGTCAGTGGTCCCCCCCCCCCCCCCGTGCAAGGCAACACGTTTTGATGAGGCGTCCCGTGTCCTGCTTCGTTTGGTGAAATCCTTTGAGATTGCCTCCTTTGAGAACAGCCGCATTCAGGGTGACGCTCTACCCATGATCCTTTGCTATTTCCACGGTCCATGAGCTCACACTAAGCCTAAACCTCCATCAGGAAGCCTGTGTGAAAGGGGAGCCGTGCCGCTTGCACCTGCTGATGTTGCAGCCTAACGCATGAAAGCTGGAGGAGGAAATGCAGTGTTTGATTGATGTTACAGTTCACGACAGAGACGTGAGCGTCTGATGATTTCACATCTGAAACGATCCTTTCAACATCAAGTCTCACCAACTTAACGTAACTATTATAGTTTGAACTTTAAAGCTTCTCCTCAGTTGCTCCCACACTGCTTTTACTCCCAATTTTGCCACGAGCCAAATGACTTTCAGCTCACACAATGAAGTTTATGTAAATTCCCGGCCTCAATCTTAATGTGCATTTCCGTATCATTTCAATCCTGCCGTCCCGCTACATAGCAGAAACAGATAAAAGGATTATGAGCTGTATTTTATGCAGAAATGCTGCTTAATGTTGCTGTAATACCCGGGATGCATGTGGGGCATTTCTCCACGGATGAGACGCTGAATGCCTTTTTTCTTATTTGTCAGCCGCACTAACGTTTAGAAGATCTGCAGAAGCTTTGTCCCACTTGTTTATGCATTTGAATATAGGCAAGCAAATGCAAATTTCCCCTTTTGGTTTTACTATAAATAACGTGTCACTCTTGCAATGTATCTGTGTTCCTCGTATTAACGGGGTTGCCGGAACGTGCGAGCATCTGTGAAGGCTGCAGTATGGATATTTATGCCATCGCAGCAGACACAGTAGATTTCCACTCCAGGCTGATGGCGAGCTGCCTGTCGCCTACCTCTGGGCCATTTTTAGCCCTGGGGCGGCTCTGGCTGGCCTCGTTGCCACCTTGCTCCGTGCCACGTGTGGGCAGGAGCTGGCCGGGGGCCCCTCCCGTCTCCTGGGCTGCTGCTGCTGCTGCTGCTGCTGCTGCTGCTGCACGGTGCGGCCCCCGGGGGACAGGGCGATGGGTGGGGGCTCGCCGCTGACTGAAGCACACTAGTGGTCTTAAGGAGCGCTGCTGAGGGGAAGTCCTGTGCGTTTGAAGTAGGGACCTCAGAAAGCCTGTTTACTCTAGAGGGGGAGGGGGGGGGGGAGCTGGCCCGCTGCACAAGAATGCCTGTGTCATGACGGGAGCGGCGGAGGGGAGGAATGTGCTCCACAATCCCAACACTGTCGGAGACGGGCCACGGCTGAGGTGGCAGCCATTTCTCACTATTTATTTTAGCTCCCGCTCCACTCAATCACCGGCCCTGTCTGCGGCGCTAAGCATCCCTGGAAAAATGAAAAATGGCTTGTGCTTTTATTTATGGCCTGAGATTTCTATGCGTGTGCCAGACACCTACAGGCTGTTGATGAAATGTCAAGAATTTGAATTTTTGCAAAATTAAATTATTTATCAGGGTGCAGATATCTCGGAGGCACTGGAGAGATTATTTTTTTAATATTCAGATAATTTGAACATGCGAGTGAGGACATCTCCAGCTGAGACCCCCTGGGAATGTCTTTATCTGCTTCTAAGGGTTCTGAAGTGTTAATATCCCAACGTGAGATTGAACGGTTATGAATAAATGCCTATATTCGTCTCCATGGGATATTTCCAACGGGACTGAAGAGCAGCGAAGGTCACTTTCAGTTTGGAGCTCCGACACATTCGTCAGGTTGAGCCGAAGCCCATGAAATGAGATTTGTTTTGACTCGCCCCGCTGCCAAATGTTCTAACACGGCAGGATGATGGCTTACCAAAACGTCTCTAATACACAGGCCACTCTTGAGTCCCTGTGACCTTTGTTTACCGAGCCCTGGCTTGTTTGGAAATGGGCTGCGTGAACCTGCGTGAACCCAATTTTCTGTTCAAGGCCGGCGCTGTGTTGCCGAAGGGCCACGGGCAGACGTTTATGGACATTACCACGGAAGAAGACCTCCCCCGCCTCCGGTTTATATTCAATATTATGGTCAGAATGAAGATCTGCTGGTGTTGAAATGCACAGGGACCCATCACATGCACAGCTGGAGACCAGAGAGGGAGATTTTATTCAGTTGTCGCTCGTCCAGGGGTCTGATGACTGTCACAGGGTTCACGTCACTCTTTGCTTGCTGTAGAAATGATTGCAGGGTTTTCACATTCAGACGGTCGACAGAAAATTGTAGATAATTTTTGTTTCTGATGGAAACATTAACGAGTCGAATGGCAGCGTTTCTGTTATCGAAGAGTTTCAGAGTTGAACAAACTTTGGAGTAAAAGTTTCTGAACGATGTTGTAGTGACAGCCTCAGAAAACAACCTCCTCCGCCTGAGCACCTTGGATAAACACGGAGGGTTCACAAACACCCGATCTCAACTTAAAGATGATCTGAGATTAAAGTGAAGCACGTACAAAACAAATATAAACATAATGGAGGTAGAATCACAAGCAGCCACAGAGAAACTCACCCTGATCATTTATCCACATCGCTGCCAAGAATGTCCCTGCTGGGGTTTGAACCTGCGTCTCTCCGGCCGGCTGCTGTTACGACCAACCGAGCTGCTGCTGCTGCCCCGAGCATCTTAATTCTGTCATTATAGTGGAAAATTAAATCTGCCGAGCGAGTGTCGAGGGATTTCTGTGGCCACCCTCTGGTCGAGGATTACCCCTGGGACCAGATGAAGGTTTTCATCCCAGCAGTTGTCCCCTGGAAGCTGGACAGAGACGCTCAGAGTGTAGAGCTCGGCTGTAATAAGGGACATTAGTGTCTTCATCAGAAAGGAGAAGCGGTTTCATTGGTCTGATTCTGTACAACTCAGATTATTCACTTTCATATCGAGTGGAGACGGACGCTGCTTTAGAGACAAACCTGTCGTTCATGACTGAATGACAGTGAAGAGTTTGAACGACCTGAACACGCTCGGCCGTGCACGAGCTGCTCTCACACACACGTGTTGTCCTTGTTGCTCAGTAAAGACATCCTCAGCTGTAACGTGGGCTTTTCATCGCATTGAGCTCAAGAGTCTTCAGAGCGTTTACGAGGAGGGAGCCCGAGGTTCATTGAGCAGCAGCATGTGGACATGAAGTATCATTAGCTGTGTGTCGTGCAGCAGGTTGTATGTTCACACATCTCAGTGGTTGTGTTACTGCCTCTCAGGCACGTTCACTGCTGCAGGATTCATTCTGTGCTGACTGAGTGAAAGATCCTTTTCATGAAAGTATTGTTTTTAATTAAAGTATTTCCAGCTGGAATCAACTTATATACAAAGACTAATAATAATCTGACAATGTTTATCACAGACAACATTTTAAAATATATAAACTTGTAGGTGTTACAGGGCCACGTTGATGGAATCTCAAACTTCAAGTTTCGTTTTGCTCCAATAAAAAATCATTTTCACGTTGAATCAATCAGTGTATGAATTATGTTTTGACTGATAATCAATGAACATAATGCTCTTCACAGTTGAGTCCAAAGTGTCATCATCACTTTGCTTGATTTTTGTAACCAACTGTTGAAAGAAACCCAAATCTATTCAAACGAGATTGATTCATTGATACTTCATCCCCTTCACCTCCTTCACCTCCTTCATCTCCTTCATCTCCTTCACCTCCTTCATCCCCTTCACCTCCTTCATCTCCTTCATCTCCTTCATCTCCTTCATCTCCTTCACCTCCTTCACCTCCTTCACCTCCTTCATCTCCTTCATCTCGTTTCTTCACCGTGTGTTAGAATCACTCCAGTCAACAAAACCCTGACTCCGCCCTGCACATCAGATAATATCTAATCTGATCAGAGAGGAGACTTCAGATGGGTTTGAAGTCTAATGCACACTGTGCGTATCCAATCAGGCAGAACTATCATTTCATAATGATGTCATGATGATGTAATTCCCATATGATCATGAGTTACTCCTCAAACCGAAGCTTGATGTGTCTTTTGTTTTATAATATGCAGAATATTTGTTGAAGTTGAGCTTAACTCTAAAAGTTAATCATCAGACGATGTTTCCTGATTTCAGGAACAGAGCAGGAATGTATATAATTCAACCTCTGACACACACACAGTTGCTAAAACATCTGTATGATCTCTGTCCAGAACCACAGCTGGATGTACCTGGGACGCTCGACTCTGTGGCCCAGCAGGTCAACGCCACCATCAGCCGCCGCCGCCGCCGCCGAGACGCCGGAGAGGACGACTACAACATCGAAATCCTGCTGGGGGTCGACGACTCGGTGGTTCGATTCCACGGCAAGGAGCATGTGCAGAACTACCTGCTCACCCTCATGAACATAGTAAGTCACTGCCCCACTTTCTCTGTTTGTTAATATTCATACAAACCCTCACGTCGTTTTAAATGTTCACACGTTTCATAAAACGCACTTTGTTTGTTCCTGTCGTCCACAAACAAACAGAGATTTTAACGAAGTCCAAAAAGCAGCATTTTAAAAAACTTCCTGTGTATCTGTGAAACGAAGCTCTGGGAATTGATTGAGAGACGTCTGCCCAGAACAGTTTGACTGGGACCACAGTGTCCTGCACTGCTGCTCCACAGATCTTTGTCTTTATTGCCACATTCTTGTCTGGACAAAGATATGTTCTCAAATAAATTTTTTAGTGGAGTGAGGTTTTTTTTTGTTTTTTTTTTAATTAAGACCTTAGGGGCCAAATAAAAACTTGTTTGAAAACAAGCACCTAAAACCTGAGGGTTTTCTAAAGAGCTGCAACTTTTACTGAGCCCGTTATGTCTCAGCCTCTGGAGCAGACGGACAAAACTAATTGGCTGCTTCTACATTTGTCTCACACTGGAAATCATTATATTTCCCCTAAAGTTCAAGAAAAAAGGTTCAACTAAATCCTCCCACTTCCTCCTCCTCCTCCTCCTCCTCCTCCTCCTCCTCCTCCTCCTCCTCCTCAAACATGTCTCCCAGGTCAGCAGGGACATCATCTGCGTCTGAATCTTCATCATTGTTTTCTGTCAACAAAGCTCTTCTGTAATCTGCTTCAACATCGTTCCCCTGAAATTTAAAAACTTAAATAAATAAATAGAGCGCTGAACAACCAGCTACATTCCCCTTAGTGGATTCCACCTCTACTACAAGCATTTCAGTGAATTAGGTACAAGCAAGATATTCTCTCTGCCACTGTTTGTCTTACAAGTGACCGTCAAAACATTAAGGTGTAGGAGCAACAGAAATAACGAACCTTCAGTTGGCTTCTGGTTTATTCATGAGACGTGAGGATCAGGCAGCACTTGGTTCAGTTCTGTAGCTCAGAGCCTGAAACGATACGGAGGAGGATCAGCTCTGCTCTGCCATAACAATCACTTAGTCAGTGTGATCTCAATCTACGAGCCAGCAGCGTTTACACCTGTGGTTCCCCTGCGTTGTCTCACTGTTCATATTCTCAGCTGCTGGGAGCATCGAGCCAGAAGTGGCCTCTGAAGGATCAATTACTCCTGCTCACACTCAAAGTGTTGCGCCGCTGAACCTGCAGCACCACCTTCTTCTGCGAGCTTCTGCTCTGGGTTGGCGTCACCTCAGCGGGGTCTTGTACTCAGTCGGTTCAGACAGTCGGTCGCCTCGGGGGCCACAGTGGAACGACAGTGTTTATCATCAGGGGGCCACAGAGAAGCCTCGCTAGTGGCGGGAGACGTCGGCCGTGCTCGCCACCGTTTGCTGGCTGCAGACCGAGGTGCTGCCCTAGTGAAGCATTTGGATGCAGACGGAGAAGCGCCACTGATTTCATGCTTCCTGCAGAGAGGCTGCTGCGGAGGCTGATCTTCAGCAACACGTCGGCTGGGGATCTGAGCCTCCCTGAGGGAGCGCGGCTGAGATGAACATGACAGTTTGTCACATATGCAAATGCACGCTAATCCTGATAGCCATGTTTGTTTTGTGCTGCTGATGGCGTGGGGCAGAGAAACGACACTGAAAACACGCAGGCACTTTGGGAACAAGCGGCAGAATTCAAAGAGACAAAGCTAATCGTTGACAAGCAGGTTAGGTTCTGTTGTGGGATGACGAGTCAGCCATGAACAGGATTGTTCTGCTGCTGATTGTGTCAGGTTGATTTTGAGAGTGTCACAGTTTTTATCCTGCTTTGTGTGCCGAGTACAGAAAAGGGCTCGTTGTGCGTTTCCTGTGAATGTGTTGCTCCAGAAATATGTTATAATCCTTTTCAAACAGCGCAGCAGGAGATTATCCTTTCAGATGCATTGATTACATCATTTTGTCTCTGCTCTTTTCTCTGCCGTCCTTTAACTTTTGTCTGCATTGTGTTTGTCTGAGAACGTGGGGGAAATGAGGATCGTCCCCGTCGCCTTCGCCGGCTTCGGTACCGGTGACAGTTCTTTGTTCTCCATGTACAAACAGACTGAGGCTTTAGTGTTTTGGGACTGGGAGCAGTTTGGTTAGAAGAGGAGATGAATTGAATGTCCTGGGTTGAGCAGCATCACGTAGCAGTGACTGGAGGTTTAAAAGCTGCAGGCTCCACCGACTGGGAGGATTTCAACCGTTTGTTGGCCAGCGCTGTGATGAGTGTGACGCGCTTCTGTTCGCTGGGATCGGCTCCAGCTCCCTGCGACCCCGCGAGAAGTGGCAGAGCTGGTGGAGCCGTGGATGCTCAGGTCCCGTGAGTCCTGGAGTCTGGGTTCAGGTTAGAGAGTCTGTCAGGGAAAGGGACGAATCTTAAACAAAACTAATTTCATTCAAAAGGGACCAAGCGCTGAGAGTTTGGATTATTTTGTCAAACGTCCTCTCGTCTCCAGTCGCCGGGACGTGGAGAATCTGACTTCACCGGCGTTATCTGACATCAAAGTAACTTTACATCAAATCCAATCAACCTGAGATCAAACTACTGGCCGAGGTTGAGAGAGAGAGAGAGAGAGAGAGAGAGAGAGAGAGAGAGAGAGAGAGAGAGAGAGGGAGAGAGAGAGACATCAGTCAGCATCGTCTGCGTCCTCCTCTCTCTCTGCAGCTGGGATTCAGATTCATGGCAGACTCACGTATCACTGAGACTAAAGACGGACTGCTTTCATTTACACTGCTGCTCCTTAATGAAAAATCCATGATCTACGCTGCTTATCCTGTGAGGACACACACACACACACACACACACACACACACACACACACACACACACCCTCATCCTCCTACTTATCACGACTGTCAGCGACGTTCACACACTTTGTTTTTTGGTGGGGACATTTGTCTCCGTTGAATCAGTGACCTGAGCTCTGATCTGTCCAGGTTTTTCCCTCCTGCTTGATTTGTTGATTTGATGTTCTTGTCCGTCTGCACTTCACCTTCACCTGAAGTCTGCGATCCCATGTAGTTATGAGTTCGTTCGTTCGTTTCTGTGACGTTCACATTAGAAATTAGTGAGACTTAAAGCTTATTATTAGATATTTCAGAATGTGTTGATTGATTTTGATTTCAGAACCTTTTTCTCCACATTTTTCTGGGGTTCGATTTGATCATCTGAGAGACGTGGACGTTCAGTGAGGAGGTTTTTGTGCCTCTCAGGTTTTCACACCATCTTCTTTCCTGCACTCATGAATAAAGATTCTGGCATCCACAGGTGGATGAGTTTCAGGCCTTTGTGTGCACATGAAAAGACGGCTGATGAAATTCCGTCCCCTGGTTTCCCCCCTGGATGTCCGAGATCAATATTTGCTTCACATCTGTCATTGAAGTGCTGGACAGAAGCTATTACACGTTGCCTCATGAAAAGTTATATCTCGCCTGCTCCGCTGTCTCCAGAAGTGACACCTCGAGATGGAATCAGTGTGTCGACAGACGATCAGGAGGAGTGGAGCTTTCTTCTTGTCCAGATGATGACCAGAAGTTTTCTGCAGAGTCAGAGGAGAAAGTTAAAAGGTCACAGTTTGATTGAAAGGATCCAAACAAAACTCCACTGGACCGAAACCAGTGAAAACACATGAAATGAAAGAATAACAGTGAAAACCAGCGATGGCTTGAAGAGCTGCTGGCGTCCGAGGCTCCACTTTGCCTCATTAGTGAACGCTCCTCCTCACGGGACACGGAGTATTGCATGCCTTTTATGGACCTCTGTTGGTCACATGTAGCTATTGCAACAACACTTACATGTAAATACCCTGAGTTCTAGTCTAGTTTGTAGTTGGAGGCTGTTTTTTACATTTGGACGGCATCACATTCAAAGTGTTTTTAATATTGTCTCATCTAAAATACAGTCTGTCGCAGCATCAATTAAACATGACTGTTACTAAGGTACATTTCATCACGTAGATCCCAGGTCCCTTCTTCTGCTAATAAATATCACTGCAGCTCAAAACAGAAATCAAGTGGTGCACATTAGAACCAGAACAGGTGATGCAATACATCCATTCACATGCATTCATATCTATGTAGTGTGTGGACAGCAGGACGTTGCATCTGTCACGTTAAGGAACCTAAATGCAGATGAATCACAAGACACAAGAACAAACCTGGCAGTGGGTCGAACATACAAGGAAGAGTCAGAGGGAGAAACACTGGAAGACTCCCAGACAAGCTGATGAGAGGACCTGGCAGCGAGGAGCACAGAGATTAAACACACAATCCTTTGCCGGCTGCGTCACAGCAGAACAACTAAGTCCCAACACGAAGGCTCCTTCAAATGTGTCCCTCCGTCCCCGAGACACGAAGGGTCCAACGGGTGGATCCTTCCCGGCCCAACCCTGTCCCAGGATTCATTGAGCTTCAGCGACAAATACCTTGAGTATCAGGCTTCAACTAAACCAAACAGGTACATGTGGTAACTGGGAAACAGCGATAAGGGACGGGACGAGCCGGTGACTCCGATCACAGGAAGACTCTTTGGACCAGAATGTCTCGTTTCAGTTCAGCCTTCGCCGTCTACGTGGCCCCTGAAGCAGGCGTTCTTCGTAGATGTTAGCTTGATGTAATCAAACTAGAAACAAGACCAACGTGTAACTGATGAATTGATCTCAGTTCCCTTGGTTTGTCTCTGGGACAGAACAGGATACCGACTGTCTCTGTCTGTCGTCTGAGAGATCACGTCTTGATTCCAGGTTTATTCTCTACTCGCCTACTGAACGTTATCTTCAGTTATGATGACGTTTAACTAATTCCAGGACTCTGATATTCCTTCATATCTGTCGCACTTGACATGGATCTTAAACCTCTTGTTAAAACCTGCAGAGACGCTGAGACGGTTTCATCTGAGGTGAATCCTGCTGCTGCACGTTCCTCAGATCATCTTTAAAGTTTATTAACTCTGAAACTTTAAGGTCTTAACACTCGAGAGGGCAACACTTTACAAGGGAGGGTTTTGCAGTGGGAGCAGCCGTGTTGGAGAAATCGATCTCTAACAATCAGGCCCATCAGTCCCATCAGGCCCCCCCCCCCTCCCCGTCCCTTCCCAGTGATGTATTGTGGTCATTTGAAGTTATGACCCAGCGAACGTGAGCTGGATGAATAAAACTCCCATTAAGAGGAGGTGAGTGCTGATGTAAAAGTATGAAGGAACCTGCGATGTCCAACCTGGGAGAAAGATAACACATGGAGTAATTTCACCCCCCCCCCCCCGGAGGAGAGGCTCGCGATGCAGCCAGCCCAGCGCTGCTCTGCCATCGGATCGGAGTTCAGTGTCAGAGGCGTTTATCTTTTTATATTTTAAATGAAACGCCCATTTGCGTCGTGGGTCATGTTCGGTCAGATTGTTGCTTCATAAAGTCCGAAGCTGTGAGTAATGGGGTCAACCAGACCTCGGGTGAAGCAGCCCTTTGGAGCTGCTCCTCCAGCTCCGCGGCAACTGAACAAAAGTCGATAAGGACGTAAAACGGTGCTCTGAGGACAATTTAGCACGTGAATACAAGCTGCTGGAATATTCCTCTCCCTCGTCCTCTCAGCTCTGTGAGGACAACTCTGACTTTCTGTGCAACGAGGCGAATTAACTCGGCGAGGAATCAGTGGGCCACAGAAAATGAGCCGCTGTGACGCAGCCTGTCGCTTCAGTCCTCGTCCTCCTGGTTGCTAATGAGATGTTGTCAGAGAGCTGGACCAGATGTTGATCTGCTCGCTGATTCGATTGGTTCTCAGTGTCCAGGCGATCAGCGAGCGGCAAAACAGCAACGCTGAAGAACTGAGCCTTTCAAAGGTCGGCTGTCGATACAGAATACAGGTGTCTGTAATCTAGCAATCTAAGTTAATTACCTAATTTAAAACATGCAGTTACTCTCTTGTGTTGTGATGGATCTCGACTCCAGACGGGAGCGGGGAGCGAACCACATGCTGCTTCATCACAGGATTAGTTTGCATTTTGGGAAATGAGCTCATTTGCTTTCCTGTCAGGAGTTCGGTGAGATCAATAGCACTTTCTAATGTTCTCTGATTCTGCAGCGGGAGCTCGGGGTCCTGCAGACTGAGCATGAATACTGGCAGCAGTGGGAACAGCTGGTGTGGCTGCGTGCTCGACAGCAGCTTCTCTAAAGTTCACTAATTAACTCACTGCATCTTATCCCTGTAACTGAATGTACAAAACAACGTGTATATTTCTAGTGGATATGTGAACACAGCAGGGGGGGAATCTAATCTGCAGCAGAGTTAATTGATCACTTCCTGTCTCTGTCTGCTGCACCCGGCTGCTCCTCCTCTCACCTGAAGAGTGAGGAGGACATTCTCCGGAGATTCCACTCAGGGAGCGGCAGGAGAAACACCTCATCACACGGTGCAGGTCTGACAGCAGCTGAGTGTGTTGCAGCTCATTCCAAGTGTGTGATGCATGAGAGGAAACGGCAGATTCACTTAAATCCCTTCGGGTATTTGTGATTTTAGGGAGAAGGTACATGCAGCTATTGATCTTCTCAGATGAGGCAAAAAAGCAAATGTTAGACTTTACCTGACCCCACACAGCGGTGCACAGATTAGGTTTAGAGAGCGAAGACACAAGATGAGACTTCACTGATCCCAGAGCAGGGAACTCTCTGAAGGCAACAACAACAAGATCAAATCTCAGATTAAAGAAACGAGAGAAACCAGAAATCATCTGTGAGAGAATTTAATTTGACTTTTCACTTTGTTGATGTTCCATCTACTAACATGGATGAGGCGAGGTCGATAGTAGGGGTAATAGGGTGATATACTACAGCCAAACACCAGGTGGCGACCTCCCTTTGTCATCTGTCTTTAACTACACTTTATGGGCATGAATGATAACTACAACATACTTAGTAATGTGATTATAGTGTTTAGTATATAAAATATAAACACAGTAGTCATACAGTAAAAATAGAGAAAACAACAGTAACAGTTGTGTTTTTACAATGAAAATGTAAAAAATATATAAAATTATTTAAAATTATTATAATAAATTCAAATACCTATGAAATTATGCAATATGAAGTTAAAAGCCTTGCATTAATTAAGATAGAGCACTGAACTCTTCATCGTCACTCAATTCTTCAACTGGAAATATAATATAATATAATTTATAGTAATGCTGTAGCTTATTAATGCATGATTCTAAATTCCTGTATCTATATATATATGTATTAATTTCATACCGAGGTTTAGTTCCTGATGGATTTTCCTACAGAATGGAAATGACTAGACAGCCTGATACACTCACATATTCATGGCGATAAGGAAACATGCACATGGAGTCATTTCAACAATCCATCAGTGTGTTGAATATGAATCTGCGTGGACACGATACTGATCCCTGAAGGGGAAATTTGATCCTCTGACTGATTAACAACACACGAGGTCTGAGGCAGAAAAAGGAACATGGGTGTAAAGACGGTTTTCACTGCTCAAACCGGGGCCTCAGCAGGAGGCTCGATCCCCCCCCCCCCCCCCTCGCCCTGAAGGGAGTGCGACTCCCTGTGGAGCGGCCCTCACCGGTCCGACTCACCTGGATCTCTGTACTCTACCTCCACCGCTGCAGGGAGCTCCGGTGGCCTGAATACCAAGAAGCTGCTTTCCTTACTTCTCTGTAGTTGCACGCGTCTGTTTCTTCTTCACAGCGTCAGATCATTATTATCTCGGAGGCGGTTCTACCTGCTACATATGAGAAATTATCCGACCCCATGAAGCAAATCCAACCGTGTTGTATCTACAAGGTGTTTGCATGCGTCACAAATACCTTGGTTTTCACATGTCGAGTCCTGGATGTGCAAATCAACCCTGAAATAACTTTTTTTCATCCTGAAAAGTTGGGACAGCACAAACTGCAGACTGTATTATTTATCTGCTGATTGAGGATATTGGTGCAGCAGCCATGTCCCCCCGGGAACACGTCTAATTAGGTTCCCTCTTCCTGTATCCACCGGCTCTCAGAATGCAACAAAACAGTGATTGCACAGGTTCTGTGATTACAGCCATTCATGGAGTGACTTGAGGAAAAGGTTTTAATGCTCTCGCTCTCGCTCGCTGATGAGAAGGAAGTAGAAACCACACACGTTTACAGAAACACTGTTGAGAGGCCTCTGACTGATCACATCCTTCCTTCTGCTCCTCAGGTGAACGAGATTTACCACGACGAGTCGCTGGGCGTCCACATCAACGTGGTCCTGGTGAGGATGATCATGCTGGGCTACGCCAAGGTTGGTGAACATGTGCCGTGTCTTTGAAATGTAGAAAATGACAGAAGCTCGGGCAGGAGAGCGTCAGCACTCAGGACTGCAAAATGACTAATGGCAGCTGAGAGCCTGACACATGCTTCTTCACACTCCTGAGAGAGTTTGATCACATCCCAGGGAAGTGAGCTGAAAACAGCTTCACAGGAAGGAGCTGCAACCGGAGCTTATCGATTCATCTCTGAGTTATTACAACCAACCAATGATTTCAAAAGAGCTTTTCATCATCACAAGTCATGAATATCAATATCTGTGTGATAGAATACTAATGTGGTCATTTACCCCCCCCCCCCCCCTTTTGCCTGTCAGTCCATCAGCCTCATTGAGAGAGGCAACCCATCCCGGAGCCTGGAGAACGTGTGCCGCTGGGCGTTTGTGCAGCAGAAAGGCGACTCTGATCACGCCGAACACCACGACCACGCAATTTTCCTCACTCGCCAAGGCTTCGGCCCCACGGGGATGCAGGGTAAGACCCCCGATGACTCACTGGCGTGGTTCAAATGAGAATGTGCAGTTGCCTGACTCGTGTTGCTGATCTGAGTAGAGCTTACATGAGGTTATCTGTCATAGTGCACAGCTGTCGACGCGGTGGCTGTATGTTTTCTGTCCGTCCCATTCTCGTGAACGCCATATCTCAAGAATGCCATGAGGGATTGTCTTTGAATTTGATCTGATTAGATTTTGGTGGCCTCACAAACACATTTCTTTGCCTTGTGAGGACGCAGATGCCAACTTGGAAAGACGATGAGAATTTATACATTATGACCCGACTCCTGCTGACGCTCCTGCTGTGTTTTTCATATGTGAAAGTCAAACTCCGGAGACACTCTGGACCCTGTTGAGTTTACATTCATGTCTGAATGGCTTGTTACAGTATGAGGGGCTGCAAGGTCAGATGTTACAGTTCAAACTGGTGAAACATGGAAAAAGTAGAAACAGTTTCCTTGTGAAATTACATTTAAACTCAATAGATGTGTTTCTTTACTTGGATCCGCACCAAATTGCACACACTCATAAAGCTCAGTCCCCTAAACAAAGATACAAATATATTTTTTAATTAACTGTAGAAATCAACGGAAATGTTAATAAACGTCTTATCTCAAAATGTGGAAAGTGAAAAAACACACTTCCTTCCACTAGTTATAGTTTAATGCTGCAAACTGTCACACAAACAGATTCAAACATCCCCTGTGGGGGGTAATAAAGAAAGAAGAGGTTCAGGTAAAGTGTGTTGAAAAGCACTGAACAATCAAAAAGCCCTTTATCACCAATATCAAGTGCAAATAACCGGACTGCTGCTCGGAGGAAAACTCCCCTCTGGCCCCTCCGCGCTTCATATTTGGCAAATTTCCTTCATTTCTCTTCTTGTGGATGCAGAAGTGGAAATCCTGGCGTCTCAAGGCAATTTACTCTGCCTGCCAGATATCGACTGCCTGCCGCGCTCCTATTGTCTCCACAGCAGCCAAACTGAAACGAGCAGAGCCACTAACTCCCTGAACCCGGCACTATTAAAGGCTCTCGGTGCTTAATGCCTTTTTATCATCTCCCTCTGAACAGCAGCAGCGTTTATTCTGCACTTTGCAGTCGAGCGCTGTGTGTAGGGAGTGGATTCATAAGGTGCAATAAGCAGGGACGGTTTTATATCAGCTCACGAGATGGAAGCGTCTGCTGACCTCACTGAATTCTGTCAGATTTATCTTTTCAGAGTTATTATGAGTCGTGCACAGGATGAACATATAAATATCATGGGTGTTACATCTCAAGGTGCAATCAGCAGATTTACCTTTTTAATCACTTTAAAGCGTTTTTCATCAGGGGCCATTTGGGAGCCAGTATTTCGCCCAGATACACTTGCCAGGTATCAAACCCCCGGCTTTCTGGTTAGTGGAGGAGCCGCTCTACTTCCCGTGCAGAGCAGATGTGTTATGAATATCCCACTGCCTATGGAGGAACATGTAACATATGGTCCCTGTCCCTCCTCTGGAGTCTCTGGATTCATTATGTGCTGTGAGTCAGGTTCTCACAGAACTCATCCAAGCAGCTCGTTATTTTATATCACTCCCACCTCTTTGGAACTCCGGGCGGTTTCCCTCTGAACTCCTGAGATGACAGGTTATTAAAACTTGCTCCAATAAACAAGCTTCCTGTGAGATTGTGACAGTTTCATCCCAAAGCAGTGGGCACAGTTAATTGGGCAGCGTGTGTGTAATTCCTCCAATGTTTTTGTGGACCACAGGAAATACGCTGCACAGTACGTGTGGGGACAATTTAGCGCGTTCACGTATGAAGTGGAGACGGTTTTAGAATAAGGTTTAGTCGCATGTGAGCGGCTGAAGGGAAACGGTGCAGAGACCTGACAACAGCCTCGTCTCCTGAAACGTGAGAATTAGCAGGAGCTCCAGTCTGGATCGGCTGAGCTAGAACTTAAAGACCGTTAACTTTCAGACACAGGGCATTGTGGGAAAAAAAAGCCAACTTACATAGATAGAACATGTGAATCTCTCCATTTAATGATGGACGACACGTCTCCACTTCCTTCCACCGAACAAAACTGGAGCTCAAACATCCTGGATACGAACTCTCGTCATCTGGAGCCAGAGTGAGAGAGAGAGGTCTGGAGCCGCAGTGTCACGGCCCTCGACCAATCAGGAGTCAGTCTCAGCTGTCAATCATGACGCTTCACCCAGTTTTTGTATCTTCGAATAACCTGAACGTGAAGTTATTGATGTGTACTTTGGCTGATGACCTGTACTGTAGCCAGCCACCAGGGGGCGTTCGATTCACTTTTGAGGAGCGGTCACTTGGTCCCTCGTTATCTGGTCTGAACCCCAGGATATATATATATAAACATATTTAGATATTTAGACATATATATATATGCTTGGAGCCACTCGTAGTAATGAGTGTGCAGACAGTTAACACCTTTACAGAAGTCTGTGCACGTTTCACGTGCGTGTTCAGCCTCAACATTCAGGTTCACGTCCCTTTCATGCAGCAGGCTGTTGTTTTTAAAAGATAAAACTCCTGCTCAGCAGTAAACAGCAGATAGACACAGATAGAGAACAGCTGGTGAACGTAGTGAGGCCTCCTACACACTGTGTGTGATCAGATCTCCCTGCTCTGTATGCAGATACACACACATACTTCCTTTCTGTTCACAACTTGTGTGTGTGTGTACTTGTCTCTCTATAGTCGTGAGGTCCAATTTGGTTCAAAACCATCACTGTGATGACGTGAAGTTGTGAGGACAGACCCGAATGTCCCCACTCTGTCAAAAGGGCTGTTTGAGGGTCAAACCAGATCGACGTAGCTCCACCACTGTGGTCAGATGGTTTTCAGAGCAGCTCCCCATGTGGTCGGAGGAGGGATCGGGTCCCAGGGGCCTCCTCAGTTCTCACCTCCTGTTAATGACGACCGGACGAGGCCACAGAGCTTCAGGAGGATATTTTGCAGCCTGGAGGCAAAACACTTGAATGTGTTTGACTGGGCCTCAATAGGCAGAACATCTTTAATAATAGATTGAGGGGGATTTTTATATTTCCCTGGATTCAACAAAACAAAGAGATGTTGAATTCAAAGCAGGATGTCACTGAGATCTGAGTCGGATCCTTTGAACAACACGCTGACGTGTTTCAGGGACACTTCACCCTCCACGTCTAATTAGCAATAAGTGCATGTCTGCATAATGTATGTGAAGATAGCAGCTTATTATATTTTCCATACAGAAGAAACCTTTTATCTTCTTGATCTTTCGCTGCATCGTGGAGATTCGTACGTGAAGGATCCCGATACTAAAAGGTTCTCTGAATATTGAAGCGTCGATGAAAGTGAGAAGATTAGCCGGTGACTTCTGGACTTATTATAAAACAGGATGTTCTGTGGGAATAGGAAGTGAAGTCTGTTCCCCGTGTGAAATTGAGTTCAGAGCTGCATTAAAAACATTTCACCTATAGGATTAGAACCATTCAGCCAAAGTTTCCTCGTCACAGAACAGAAAGTTTGTTTCTTTGATGCCAGCACCTGGGATTTAGTTTCTAATCCCTCGACCCTGTTCGTTTCTCTGTTGGATTGTTTAAGCAGTCCCTTGTGGATCTGAATCAGGAGGTGGATTCAGGAAATCATTTTAACTTTCTTTGACATTGAGCGATAGGACGTCATTCAACATTTTCCCCAGAGAATATTTTCCTTGATGTTGATGGAAAGGAAACAGGCATATTTAGGGGAACCTATATTTCTGAGTGTGTGTAGTTTGGACTGAATTAAAGGGACTGTTTGTGTTCCACTGAGAGATTTTCTAATTTCTAAATGTGACAGAACGTAAAATAATAAAAGAATGAATTTTGGCCTTTAAAGGTTTGAATCCTGATGTTAATTAAGTGTTTAATTAAATTACTCTTTCACATGTTTTATGTTTTATGTTTTATCGTTTTTAAATCCTTCACGAGGACAGAAACTGTAATAAATGGGCAGAAGAAGAAGCAGCTTGTATTTTCAGAGATTCAGTTCTATCTAAATGTTTAATCTCTCGTTTGGATGCAGTGTTAGAACAAGGTCACATGTTGTGAATTTAAAAGCTTCTCGCCTCTCATGGCTTTTGTCAAGTACAGAATAAAAGAGCTATATACACACCATAAATAAAATCATCATATTATTAGCTATGTTTAGTGTTTATGAAATGTAATTATGACTAGAGTAGCATATTATGAGCAGATTAACACTCTGCCAATTAGTCGACGTACCACTTTGTTCGGTGCTAATTAGAAATATGAGCTGCCGGCGCACTGCACGAACACAGAGAACAAAGTGAACTATATGTTAACATTTAATTCAAAGTGTTTACGTGTCTAATTGGAGGCAAAAAGCCTTTTGGCAGCGCCGGAGACTCTGAGTCACAGAGTTAAGTTAATGTGGGAGGAGAAAAGACAATGAAACGTTATTTTCTTAATTGTTCATATACGATTCACTGGAAAAATAAGATGCGAGCAGCAGTTTGATGTATTTATTTTGCAAAATACTATGAAAAAATGTACTTTTATCATTTATTATGATTTCCTGACTGTTTGGCTCAGGTTGTACAGATTTTATATGAAACATCAAGAAATCCTTTGTGGAACAAGAAACAATAAACTATTTCAGTCCGTTTAAACCTGACTTGGATTTTTACAAACAAAGGCATCACACCATCGTATTTTTTATTTTAGGTTTCTCTTCATTGTTTTCATTTCTCAACAAAAGCCAAATATACTTCATCTCCTTTCGTTCTTTTCCAAGTGGAGCAGAAGAAGCAGCAGAACTGATAAACGCTTCCATTCCCACTTTGCTAAATGTTCTTTACCAAAAATGAGCAGAAAGAGATTTGTGGAATTGATTTGTTCTATTCGTTGACACTTTCACTTTGGATTCACGAATCCAGGTTTCTCTTTAACGAGATGAGAGCAGATGTGTTCCCTCGGTTTCAGAGCAGTAGGTTATAAATCAAAGGAGCGTGACCGTCCCCACACACAGAAGCATCACTTCTCTTTGATGCCATTAAAACACGACATCGTGATGGACCTAATGGCTCCATGTGAGCCTCGGGGGGGAAAGGCTGGATTATTTTATGATTGTCTGGAGAAAACATCGTACAATCACTTCTCCCTCTCTTCCCTTCGCCGCTGCTACATTTCTGATAACCGCCGTCGGCAAGAAGTCATTATGCCTGATGTTAGAGTGTGACATGATTCGAAATTGAATCATTTTCATTGGCTGGGAAAAAAAACAAACTGACCAGGGTTCACCTCATAAACCGGAGAGCAGACAATAAGAGGTTGATAGAAACAGTTGATGGTGAAGATGGGATGGAAATGCATGTTTGGGTTTCCCTGAAATAACAAATTGAATCAATCAGACGACGAAGGACGAACTAAATCTGCTCCATCACGTCGGGTTGATTCTCAAAGCTGTGATCCTGCTTCTCCTAAAGCTCCAGTGAGTAAGTCTTAGGTGAAAAGGATCTGTTATCAGTGTTCAGCTGCAACATGACACTTCACCACTAGATGTCACTAAGTTCTACACACTGAACCTTTAAGCCTTCAGTGAACATAAGCAATTTATTAACTGGAGTCAGTCCTCTCAAAACCTTTTAAACTTAGGACAAGATGGTGAATAGTCCTTCTACGTCCGAACGCACTAGTTTGATGTTAAGTTGCCGAGCATCAGGAGGTGTCAGGGACCACCAGCAGATGTAAGGGACCACCAGCAGGTGTTAGGGACCACCAGCAGATGTTAGGGACCACCAGCAGATGTTAGGGACCACCAGCAGGTGTTAGGGACCACCAGCAGGTGTTAGGGACCACCAGCAGATGTTAGGGACCACCAGCAGGTGTAAGGGACCACCAGCAGGTGTTAGGGACCACCAGCAGGTGTAAGGGACCACCAGCAGGTGTAAGGGACCACCAGCAGATGTTAGGGACCACCAGCAGGTGTAATGGACCACCAGCAGATGTTAGGGACCACCAGCAGGTGTAAGGGACCACCAGCAGATGTTAGGGACCACCAGCAGGTGTAAGGGACCACCAGCAGATGTTAGGGACCACCAGCAGGTGTAAGGGACCACCAGCAGATGTTAGGGACCACCAGCAGGTGTAAGGGACCACCAGCAGATGTTAGGGACCACCAGCAGATGTTAGGGACCACCAGCAGGTGTAAGGGACCACCAGCAGGTGTAAGGGACCACCAGCAGGTGTAAGGGACCACCAGCAGATGTTAGGGACCACCAGAAGATGTTAGGGATCACCAGCAGGTGTAAGGGACCACCAGCAGGTGTAAGGGACCACCAGCAGATGTTAGGGACCACCAGAAGATGTTAGGGATCACCAGCAGATGTTAGGGACATACAGTATCTCCAGTTATGTAACTTGTGTTTGAGCCTCTTCTAAGGCCGGCCCACCTCAGGCTGATCGGACCTGGGTGTGACTTTAACCTCTTGGGCCCCAGTTGGGATCTTTTCCTCCTGATCCAGAGCCGCTGGCTGCAGCGCTCTGCAGGCCCTCGGGTTTCTGTAATGGTTTGGCACAGGGCTCGTTGGTGGATTCCCAGTTCTTTGAGCAACCTGCTGGTGGATGTTGCAGTAAAACCCCGGCAGCCGACCTCCACTCGGTGAACTATTGCTCTGCAGCCTCGTAGCTCTGCCTCCGCATATCTTCCTCTCATTTGCTTCATCAACAGCATCCTCCCAGAGTTCTGTCCATTCTGCAGGTGGCCGACGTGCAGGCTGCTGGACCAGCTCTGCTGAAAGGATAAAGATAACTAAACATTCAAAGGAGAAGCATCTCGTTTTTTAATTGGTGAAAATAAAGATCATTTTGTCAAGAGGAGAGCAGCTTTCTTTTTAAATAACAAAATTAGCTTCTATGTGCATAACACATTGGATGCAGTTATTTCTGGCTCCTGGAGGTGTTATGAATATTAAACGTGATCAAACAGGCGTACAGATCCTCCAGCTGGCAGGTAAACGGGCAAAGAGAAAAATCCAAACTCAGAAAATACTCAGAGAAAGCAGAGGGAACAGCAGCAGGAGCAAACTGAGCAGAAGCCCGAGCTGAGACAAACAGAGGACTGGGCGCACAGGGACACGTCAAGGGAGGCAGGGTGATTGGACGCATCAGGGACAGACACACACAAAGAGAGGAGGAGACACAAGGTGAGAGAAATCAATATAAAAGAGGAAATAATAACAGATCCAGAGATAAAGAAGTCAGGTACCGTCCTCAGTCTGCGGAGACGAGCTGTGATTGGCAGCTGGACCTTCAGGGCCGAATGGGAAACTCCCCCGATTCATTAAAACAAAAGATGAGCGGGACACGTCTCTGGACAGTCGAGGATCCGTCAGACGATCAAACACACAAACGCACACAACACTGTGGCAACCTGAGAAATCAGAGTTATTATAACTGGAGGTCATAACACAAGCTACTGACACACGTTGTTTTCTAAACGTGACGGGAATGAGACACGATGACGGAATCCATGAAACTTTCTATAATTCAGCCTGAAGGTTCCACCCCAGACATCAGCTGTGAGTCTGACACCAGGTCAGTTAGTACACGAGGAGAAGTCGAGTTGTGTGCATGTTGCAGACCTGTTGGCTGTGTCCTGTTAAACCTCTCCGCTCCAACAGCTTCAGTTCAGCAGAAGTCGCCTCCACACATCACACGTGACCGATTCCCTCCACATTTAAATACCCGCTGGTCCAAAGCCTGGTTTATCTGTGACCCCCGGCTGGAAATCTGTGTTGATCCCGCTCCAGCTTCTTTAATATGTTTGTCACCCCAGAGATCAGCCCGACCTCTCTCAGCCAAAAGACTCAAGACACCAAATGAAATGTAAAGAAACGTGGAATGAGCTCTCAGGCTCAGTTATCTCAGAGAAAGGCAGCTTTTAGAAAAACAGCAGAGAATCTACAGACCATATTCACCTTGAGGATTCATGGAGCCACTGGAGGGATTCTGCCATTTATTGTTGTATTTGGAGAAACAACACTTTTATTTCACTAAAGATGAAATATAATACTTCATCAGCCTCGAGTCTGAGTTTCTCATCTCTCCTCTCCGTCTCATTTCCTTTTTTCCACCTGTCATTGACCCAGCTTCACCGTTTCTTTCACGTCCGATAGGATTTCTTCTTCCTCTCATTCTTCTTCCCCAGATCTGCATGTGTTTTTGTTTGCAATCTAAAAAACTTTGTGATTATGGGACAAATGGTTTTATAAAGTTTTACGAGCTGGATGAAACTTTTCAGACATTCTGTTCTTTGGACTCCTCGTTAGCAGCGGCGGAGGAAGTTCTGAAACGCCAGTAAAAAGTAAAAAGTACAAGTAAAAGGACAAAAATGTACCAAAAGAAAAGAACAAGTACCACATTAACTTTTCTACTTCAATATATGTTTGTTCTTAATGGATCTCAGATATTAGAAACACTTTATTGATGCTTCGTCTGTGTCTCATTGTCTTGTTGTTTGTTCTCTTCTCCAAAGTGCTGCTCATGGGTGGAACTGTTGGTTTCTCTATAAACTCAAGGTCGTGACCTTGGACTGAACAGAATATCTTTCACAACAATGGAATCTTCATTGAGCTAAAGGACGTCAGTGTGAAGCACTTTGTGACCTCGTTTAGATGAGTGCTTATACAAATAAAACTAAACAAATAAAGTTATTATTTTGTACAGAAAGTAAAAAGCAAGTTGTTGAAATCAACCTTTTGAATGTGTACAGACACACATACTGTTATGATGGAACTTTCAGTTTCCACAGGGAGAATCAGAAAACCTATCTTCATCCTGGTTCAGCATCTGATGAGTGGGAGTTTCCTCCTGGATGCTGAGCAGGGTCGTGTCAGGATTTTAGTTTTTGCTTTAACATTTAATATTTAGAGTTTCTACCTAAGCTTCAGCATTAGTTTACTTTCTCGCTGGTTTTTCTTTTTTCTTTTTTCATTTATGCTCCAGTGTCGGGGAGGAGTGTTTTAATTTTTAATCATTTCAAAATCATGTTATGCTCCTATATTTTCAAAAGTTGTGGGAGAAAATAAGTAAAAAGTTTAGTTTTATTTACATTTTTAATATTTTTGCTGTTTCATTTGTATCGGTTAAATTTATTATAATGAATTTTAATTAGACGGTAAATTTAAACAACCTGGAGACAAACTAGGAAACATATATTGATCCATGAAGTTTAATTATCAGTGGCTCTATTCCAGATGTACACAAGCAGTTCTGCCAGAATCTCTCCTCCCTCCTCTGCCCGGTGTTCAGCTTCACTTCTCATAAACATCTACGAACGTTTGAGGTTTAAAGTTTCACGATCACAGCCGAGCTTCATCTTTATTCATTGAGCTGCAGCTACAGCAGCAGCACAGAGGAGGAGCTGAATCAGGAGACACGGGTCTGTTGTCAGAGTCGAGGTCCGTCTGTGATCTGTAGCTGCCGTTCTGTCAGCCACTGACACAACAACACAACAACACAACAATATAGCAGCAGTAGCTGGTAGTGGCCATATGAATTCTTTTAATAGCTAATATGGCTCCAGCCTCCTGCAGACAAGGGATAAGTGGATAATTGATGGATTTGGACAAAAGGTCATAATCAATAAGCTGATAATTAAAAAAGACTTTGAGAGAAGGTTTGTTGGATGGTTTGTTTGTTTCTCAGCATGATTATGCAAAACTGTGGCACATTTGTCAAGAAAGAAGCAGTTTAATAATTTACTAATTTCCCAGGAAATAACTCTTGATGAAAATAATCAGACGTATTTAAGGAGCTGATATTTATGAGTCTGTGAAACTGATTGAATTAGTGGAAGTGTTGGATGTTGGCGGAGGAATGAGCTTCTCTGTGTGACATTCTGATCCGGTTCCTGTTGTCGTGCAGAACTCATCATCACATGCATCATCATAATTATAGTCAATGTAATTGATAAAACTAATTTGCTTTTACTTTGTAAGAACATGTACGGGAACATAATGTTGGCCAGGTTTTAATCAGCGTAACAAAGAAACATCTTTTATGGTGAGTCACGTTTTTATGATGCTGATAATTAGAGAGAAAATTATCTTATATTGAATATTTACAAATTACTGATCCCTTCTATGCTACATCTCATGGATATAAAATAATATAAACAACTTTTCTATTGACGTATACTCAGGGGTCCAGATGCATTCACACATAACAGAACTAAGATGAAAGCAGAATTAACACTAAGAGATGAGAGAAATTCACAGACAGTAAAATGTGTCCATGTTGTTTTTCCATGTGTTTGTTATTTAAACTTCATTTGCATGAGAATCATTCTTTCCAGAGCGGATTTAACTTTTTGTTTTTCACATTTCTTTGAATAATTCATGAACACAAACTTCAACAAAACCCTTTAATGCAACAAAAGGGGGCCGAGGTCCTCAGAAGTGAAATGTTGTGTGGAGGTAAAAACCAGAACTAAACTACAAAATGAAATAAGATGGTCTGAGGGAAACAGTGAGAATCTCTCAGCGCTGACACTTTCATTCAAAGGAGCTCATTCTCACTTGTCTCATTCAGCAGCGGGAATAACCTCCGTCCTTCTTTTCTCCCCGTGTCCATCAGGTTACGCTCCTGTCACTGGAATGTGCCACCCTGTCCGGAGCTGCACCCTCAACCACGAAGACGGCTTCTCCTCTGCCTTCGTCGTGGCTCACGAGACGGGACATGTGTAGGCTCCTCTTCTTATCTCCTTCCTCCTGTTCTGTCCTCGCTCCTCCTCCCAGCGACACTGACACGTGGGGCAAAGGGAAATTACCGTCCTTAAGACCACAGCTGCACATGTTTAGTGAACGTCTTCCAGGGGCCTTTGTTTCCTCTGTGATCTCGATGATAAGTGACTCCGGGGACCTTTCATGACGCCGGCCTCCAGCGCTCTGACAGCCAGCATGTTAGCCTTATTGAATTTCATGGTTTGTTTGCCGAGCGCGTGTCCAGCAGCACAAGGAGTCGGCCGCTGTTTGTTATCTTGTCTCTTTCCCCGTCACCACGGGTCGTTCACTTAGAAACACAGCAGGGAGACCTACTGCATCCTGCACACAACGAGCACCAGGGACATCATGAACACGTAATGATGGACGAGTCCAGCTTCACTGAGTGTCCACAGAGCTCCACATCCATTCATCACTCTGCTGCTGATAGGGATTAACCAACATGTCGTCTGGACCTACGACCCGAACGACAAGAAAGAGCAAAGACAAACCTTCAGCTCGTGTGATGAAGGAAACTAATCAGTCTGTGAACCAGTGAAACCAGAAGACAGAGTCCAGACCCAGATATCTGCTGTGGACACCACAGGCCCTGAAATATGAGTCTTTGCTTCACAGGCTGATTCATCGTCAGGCGCTCGCTGATCGGATCAGAGATTAAAACCAAACCTTTCAGAAACATCAACACTCGGAGATAAGAACGACCTTAAAATAGCAAAACTGAAAATGTCCCCATTGTGGGACTAATTAGGGATTTATTATCTCATCTTAATATGACAGAAACCGTGTCAGAAACATGTATTTCAACTTTTTAGTTTGTTCCATGTTCCATCCACCATCATAGGAGGAGGCGGGGCTTGTGACCCACAGGGCAGCCAGCCACCAGGGGGCGATAGAAGCGCTTTGGTGCCGTCGTGTCGTCGTTACATGCTCTCTATGGGAACAACTAGTTTAACCTTCATTCAGGATCTCGTACTTTACATCAGTGGCTTTTAGAGAGAGCTGGAGAAATACTTCAGATTTCAGATCAGAACCTGGAGTCTGTTCCAGCTTTTCTTTAAAACGTCCTTCTCTCTAAAGGACGATCACATCTCCTGTGTTGATGCTCCGGACTCAACTTTTGAAACAAGCTTAGTGGGAACAACAGGCGTCAGAGGGAAAATCATTTGAATCTTTGAGGACCACAAACAGGACATTTGTAGTTTTATCAACCGTCCACAGCGACTGGTTCAGAGGGAAACTCTGTGTTTAAACTGGTTGATGCCAGGATGTTAGAGAATTGGGGCTTTTGATGCACCAGATAGCACATGTGAAGTTTTGTCACTCTGGGTTTAAAATGTTCCTAATTCGGCTGAAACCTGTTGTTTTATCTGTTGCTGATTTCTGTTGAGAATGGAAATGACTTGGACGCAGGCTGGCGTTGTAGAGGAAAGAGACGCCATGGAAAAAGCGACCAGCTGAGACAGCAGGTAACCATCCTGCTGAAAATGTCCTGGAGCGAGACATCACAGACTCAGAGATGGTGGTTGATGCTCTGCAGCTGAGCCTGGAGACGAGAGAGACGAGGGCTCATCCTCAGGGAGACATAGACTCTGCCATGAAAAGGAAATGGTATAGAACGGAATGGGAAACCCGGGGTGTGCGTGCACAGCTGCCTCCAGTGTGAGATGCACATCACACGTCAGCCCCACAGATATGCACTTTCAGTCAGTTAACTCCTAACGAGGACGGAAGGGATAATCAAATAATAGAATAATGATAATGATAATTGAAACTGGGGACATTGCTCTTCGTGATTAGCATCTGAACTCCGTAGAGCCAGGACATTTACAAGAAGACGACTGTTGAGCCAATTATGAGAAATGATTCCAGCGAGACGGCCGATGGGGCCGAGCTCGACCCGGCCTCTTCCAGTGTGCGTCAGTCGGCTGATAACATCGTGTCGTGTGTGATTCTGTGTGTTAGGAGCATGTAGAGGATCTTGAATTGTGAGAAAATTCAATCGAGGAAGGATTCCACTAACGGGAAACAGTACAAAGCGTCCGTGTCAGTCCTGGAAAACACACGACGGGTGGTGATGTTGTTCCTGCAGGAATTGAAGTGTTGTCTTCCACCACAGCGTCAGTCATTACTGTTCCGTGTGTGGAGTGTGGTGTGTAGCTGGGTCACCTGACACTTTCTGACCAAACACAACACACAAGCTGTTCTGTTCTGTGACGTCAGCTCCTCTGTTGAGACAATGGATAAAAAAGATCTGATTGGAAAACTCCATTTAATCACTTAACTTTCAGAAGTTAAAAGGCAATTAACCCTTTTAACTTCTGAATATAACTTCATGGATAAAAGGCTAGAATAAGAATAGAATATTCATTCAAATTACAATTAGAAGAAAAATAATTATTAATTGAAGGAGGTTAAATGTAACATTTGAATTGCAGATTTGTTCGGCCTCCTGTGAAGGTCTGCGAGACCCTGAGGCTTTTCCACAGGGTCGACATGAGGCTCGAGCTTTTTAAAATAAAACAGACCTTGTATTTGGTTTGTCGAGTCTTTGTCTGTTTCAGCTCGTCTGTAGGTTTCCTCCACTTAAACTCCAGCAGTGTATTTTTCATTCTGCAGCATCACAGTCTGTGTGTTGCTGTGTGGACATGCTTTGCCATCTTTCCCCCTTTTTGCCTCTTGAAATTCTAAATACTAGTGCAGCGCCCGTTCTACTAACCCACCTATTCCTCTCTGGATTGTCCTCTGCTGCTGGTTCTACTTGTTAACTCCCTGTGCCTCTCAAACAGAAATGGGCACGCCGCTCTCAAAGGTCTGACTCGCTGCTTTTTCACCTTCCTCCTGTTAAGTTATTCATAAACAGCTGTGGAGCACATCTGTTTGCCCATGAGTGAGATATCTGTTTCAAACAGGCTCTTGGATCCTAAAAGCATCGGCTCTCCTGTCTCGTCCGACTCCCAGAGCGACGCCTTCATCCAGGAGCTACACGTCCACTCTTTGGTTTTAATGAACCAGTTGGAGATAAGCACCTTTTATTTAATACGACTCGTTAAAGATGACGTGCAGTGTTTGTCAGGAGGAGAGAGAGTCTCTCATCCTCTTCAGGTAACTAAAGGAACCACATGATAGAGGAAACGTAGATATTTAAGATGGTGGTATCGCACTTTAATTGATTAAAAACACCCTGTACGTCCAGATGACACTGAGACACATTATCATGCTGCCTGAGTGGAGCATTAAAGCCCACAGAGACTCGGCAGCCTTCTCACCGGGTCTTTGTTGCAGCGGAAAGCAGATATTGATTAATTCAGCACAAAAGAAACATGGTGCCACAGAAGAAATGCAGCAAGAAAAACCAACAAAGAGGAAATCAGGAACAACCGGTGTCCGACGCACTTACCCACACGGCAAACTGACAGCCGGGCTAAGTACAGATGCCTTTTGATCGTTACCTTAAATCGACTTGTTTAGAATTGACGTATGAGCCTGTTCTGCTTTGTTCGAGGGAAGCTTCCATTCACCTTCTAAATCTCATACAGGAGTAAAACCAAGAGTAGGTCCCAGCAAAGCTTCAGGTCCTGGCGTCAGAAACCAGCAGACAGAGGCAGCACATGAAGCAGAGACAGTGGGTGTGTTAGAAAACCTGGGGAAGTGCTGCAGATCAGCTGCTTGTTACCAGTACAGTCTTATCCTGCTGACAAACATGTATTTATAAAGCTCCTCTCACACACACAGGAACATTCAAGGTGCGGACAAAAAAATTCAATAATTTGGCTGAAGGCACTTGTGAATAAAAAAGCCTGAAAAAGCTGCTGGAGCACTTCAACATTTCCTCCAAAACATAACTGAATCTGAACTTTTCATTGGTGACGTATGTTATCAACACTTCATCTGCTGAAACACGTGTTTATAGATGCTTGTGGCAAACGTGACATTCAGAGCAAGGACATCAGCCTGTACACTGGTGCACGAACAACACAACAGCCTGTACACTGGTGCACGAACAACACAACAGCCTGTACACTGGTGCACGAACAACACAACAGCCTGTACACTGGTGCACGAACAACACAACACCCTGTACACTGGTGCACGAACAACACAACAGCCTGTACACTGGTGCACGAACAACACTACACCCTGTACACTGGTGCACGAACAACACAACACCCTGTACACTGGTGCACGAACAACACAACAGCCTGTACACTGGTGCACGAACAACACAACACCCTGTACACTGGTGCACGAACAACACAACAGCCTGTACACTGGTGCACGAACAACACTACACCCTGTACACTGGTGCACGAACAACACAACACCCTGTACACTGGTGCACGAACAACACAACACCCTGTGCACTGGTGCACGAACAACACAACAGCCTGTACACTGGTGCACGAACAACACAACAGCCTGTACACTGGTGCACGAACAACACAACAGCCTGTACACTGGTGCACGAACAACACAACACCCTGTACACTGGTGCACGAACAACACAACACCCTGTACACTGGTGCACGAACAACACAACAGCCTGTACACTGGTGCACGAACAACACAACACCCTGTACACTGGTGCACGAACAACACATCAGCGTGTATACTGGTGCACGAACAACACAACAGCCTGTACACTGGTGCACGAACAACACAACAGCCTGTACACTGGTGCACGAACAACACAACACCCTGTACACTGGTGCACGAACAACACAACAGCCTGTACACTGGTGCACGAACAACACATCAACAGTTTTTCTAGTCGTACTGATCAGTCAGTGTCACATTCGGCCATTCATACTCTGCAGCACTTTTCAATTCAGCATGAGGACTTGAGGAGCCAGGGAATCGAACCACCGACCCTCTGGTTAGTGGACGACCCGCTGAGTCACAGCCACCTCCCTCAATCTGAGGCTGTGTGTTGTAGATTGTGTGATATTAGTAACTCTTGGACAGGCTGAAGGGATCTGGGTCTGTTCAGTTAAAAATACTTTATATTATATTATAATATGTTTCAAAGTCTACTGACCAAACAGTTTTATAATATTTATCTTTCATGCTTTATAGTTTGTGAACGTAGGAGAATTTATCCTGTACATTGGAGATAGTGCTGCTGCAGAGACATAGTGTTCGAGATGTTACCCACAATCCTGTGCGTCATCTTCCATTCCTCTCTTTAATCAGCTCGAGCTGTCAACACTTGGTGCTCAGGCTGTAACTCAGTCCACCGCCCCCCTCCTCGCCATCACGTGCTCCCCTCACATTAGGCTCCCAGAGCAGAGCCATACGCCGAATATGAGAGTTATTGCAGTGATTGAATTCAAATAAGTTGAGATGAAGGTGGTCGTGATGGGACTTGTGATTCAATCTCTCAGTCGAGAGGTTCGGTTTTTTGGCGACATTTCAAATTCTACTTCTTCCCACTTTTCTTTTCCTCGTGTGAAGTGCATCAGCTCGTCTCAATCACAATCATATTAACGTCTTAATGGGATCGATATCACGCGGCTGCAGTGACGGACGACATGCGGCTCAGAGTTTGAGGCGTCAAGCATCAATTCTAACTTCAACTCTCTCTCCTCTCGTTTCCAGTCCTGCTCTGAACTAACAGAACGTCCAGAAGAGCACGTTAGAAAAGACGGATGAGATTTGGCTCAAACTCTCAAAGCTCGAGAAGAGTTTTCTCTGCTGGGTCGGACTTGGACCAGTGCTTCTCCCAGTTCTTCTCCCAGTTCTTCTCCCAGTGCTTCTGTTAGATTCCAGTTGGCCGTGAGCAGCAGAACTTTCTGGCCTCGACCTCATTACGCGCAGATGCCAGATGTCCTGCTCTGCGTTAGTTGCCACTATTTAAATGTTTAAGGGAATTTTTTGCAGAAAGTTTTTTGTTATTCATGAGTTATTAAATTTGCATGAAATCTAAATCTTATCATTTCACTTGCTCTGCTCCACGTCAGGGCACATTAATAAACCTCTGCTCGACCCTTTCAGAGAAGTCACCGACACTTTCTGGGTCGGGGGGGGGGCCTCTCTTTTTTTTAGCATGTAACCCTCACAGAGAAAAAGTTTTTAAAAGTTTGCTCGACTCTAACAGGTGGCTCAGGTCTGTAATGAATCACCATGAACTCCGGTCTGTTGAATACCTGGAGCTGAGAATTACCAACAAATCAAAAGACTTTGGATAAATGAATAGCAAATGAAGCTTAAAGGAAGATAATGATTCCAAAAGGTCGCTGCAGCCGTGATGAAAGTTTTCACGAATGTCATGGAGGTGACGATATAAGTTTAGGTTTCAGTTCATTAGAGATTTAAATATCAGACGGAAAAGAACGAGCTGGAAGAATCGGTTCGTTTGAGGGAACCTTCATAACTGAACCTGTCTTCGTGGGTTTAAACGAATTCTGATGTGTCCGCCCCAATTGGTTTGGAAATCACCCAAGTGATCGGTATCATGTATTCTGCTGTGCGTGATTATTTAAAAGAGGGATTCTAGTACCTCTCCACCCTGGCCCTGTGTTTATAGACCTGTCTCGCTCCAGTTGATCGTCTCCGTCGGCAGCAGCGACGATTCGATCTCATGAGGAAACTGTGACAGGAAGCGTTTCAACAATAAAAGGCTCAAATTGATATTCTATTGAGAGTCTGGCAACATCACACACACGTGTCACTCAACAAGACGCCCCCCCCCCCCCCCCGACGATGGAACTGAGATTCATTCAGACTCTGGAATGAGCCGTGTGTCTCAAACAGGCTCAACTGGTGCTGTGTATGTTCAGCTGGAGTTTCACACCAGACAGAGACGAGGATTCTCAGTGGATCCACTTTAAAAACCGCAGTTTGTCAAAGATCGGCCGACTGCAGGTGACAACAACAACAACAACAACAACCCCCCTAACGAAGCCCCACGCCGCCGTCCTTCTGCCAAGAGCTTCCTAATTATTGAGGTTCGGTTGAACAGAGAAATGCCTGTCGTGTATCTATACGGTTGATGTAGCCCCCCCCCCAGGTCTTTTTGCCTGGAGGCCCCTGAAACACTCCTGAATGCAATAATCTTACATTTAAGTCAGAACTTAAAACCTCAAGTGGCAGAAAACAGACACAAACTAGAAGCCACATCTCCGCCAACGTCAAACACTCAATTCAATCAAGCCTCATAACCAAACCACCAGAACAGTACAGATCATGAAATCATTCCTCTGTTGAGTAAGAAAAGCTCAATATCCACGACTTGTTCCTTGAGAAACTGGTGAAAATGTCAAGAAGTGCTCCGCTTCTCATGTTTCCTTCAGGAGATGCACACGTACACAGGCAGGAGACTGGATTTGCTTTCTTCACTTCTCATCCAAGAGGATTCTTCAGTTCTTCAAGGTTTCCCCAGGAGGATTCAACCCCCTGCCTGTTAAACCACACGGCTCTAGACATATAGGTTCAGACCTGCTGAGGTTCAGAACCTGAAACCTCCCACTAGGCCTCTCGGATGAGATATGAAACGTCTTCAAGAAACAAATGCAAATCCAGTCGCCTGGAAATCTTCACAGATCTCCCTCAATGAAAAGAAATCCTGGATCCTTCCCGTCTGAATGCCCCATCCTCCCAGCAGCTATTGTGGGAAACCTTTGCTTAGTTCTAGCCGAAGATCGATGGGTGAGAACAAAACAAAAGGAGAATTTTCTCTCAAAGAATCACCTGAAGGTCATATTTTCATATAATGAAACAAAATGTCATGTCCAGGAAACGGAAAGAGGACAAGAGGAATGAGAGGAGAGGGCTGATAATAACTGTGACCTTTACACACAGAGATCTGCTGTGATGTTCTTCGTTTGCTGTGGAGTTGAACTGGATGTGAATCTTACATCGTTCTTTATGACATCGTTTGACTGAGTGTAACATCATCTGTCTTCTGAAATGAGAATATTGAAGGTTTTGTTTCATGAATTCTAAAAGTCCTGTTTACTGAACCTCTTCTCGTCTGTCTTCTCTCGGGGGGGGGGACAGGTTGGGCATGGAGCACGACGGCCAGGGAAACCGCTGCGGGGATGAAACCACGATGGGCAGCGTGATGGCTCCACTGGTGCAGGCGGCCTTCCATCGATACCACTGGTCCATGTGCAGCGGGCAGGAGCTGAAGCGATACATCCAGTGAGTTCATGCACACGCAGCCGGGGCGTCTGCCGCGTTCACACACATCCAACTCTTTCACTCGGCTGCAGAATCGATCCCTGACACAGGATGTTCAGTGGAGCGGGAACCAAGCCCCTGACTGTATACGAGGCGACGGCAGTTTTCAATCAATGGCCCATACGTTGCACTGTGTTGTTCTTCGAGAGCAGCTCACAGCCAGTGGATCCCTCCCAGTGGAAAATCTATATGTAGTGTGGAAAGTGTAACAGCACAGTGATATTGTGGGGCCGCGCACGTGAGAGCTTCGGTTCTGAGAGCGAGGGGAAGCTGCTGCGGAGAAATGATTTCTGCTGCTATGAGACAAATTGTGATTCGCGAAAATGGTCGACACAAATATAATTGATTGATTGATTGCTCACTTAGAGCTGAAGTCACATGATGAAGTCAGGTGCATTCACTGTAAGTCTGTGATGCCACTTCAACACTGGCAGATTGAATATAAACAGCAGAGATAAGTGTTAAAACCTGAATTCAATTAAATAGGAATTACCTGTATGGTTCATTCTGCCTTTTGTCAGCTTTTCAACTGAACATATTCAATTAGCGCAGCAACACAAAGCAGCCGACGTGTTCACCGTCTGCTGTCGACTCTGCTTCTGACCTTTTATTAAACGAATGAAATAAATTCAACAGATATTTCACAGCCAACGTCTTTTTTGTGGCTCCTACAAGGCTTTTTTTTTATTGAAATCATATTAGCTCCACTGACAATGTAAGTAATGTGAACTAATTACTTATTAAAAAGCAAACTCGCGTGGGTGAGTCGCAGCCGCCGAGCTGCCGAGCACCTGTTTACTCAAAGGTTATTCATATTAAACATATCTCGTGTCCGAATCGAACCAAATCCATAAATATGACTCTTTGGAAAGATGCACAAACCTTCTCTTTTCATTTCCTGTCAGCACGTACGACTGTCTCCTGGACGACCCCTTCAAACACGACTGGCCACAACTCCCCGAACTCCCCGGCATCAACTACTCGATGGACGAGCAGTGTCGCTTCGACTTCGGAGTGGGCTACAAGATCTGCACCTCGGTGAGTACAGGGGTTCCCGTGCAGCGGTGGGTTGCTGCACGGGGAACTCAGTCGTGAGAATCCCTGTTGAGCTTCGAGGAGAAAGACGTGCGGGAGATGGTTAATGAATCATATCGACAGACTTCTGATGTGTTTCAAACAAACATCTGCTTTCTTTACACATTCTGTCATCTGCACCACTGTTCTTCTTCTTCTTCTTCTTCTCTGCTCAGATCACTTTTATCTCCGCTGGCAGATCACTACTGTCCCTGTTTTATCAAAGGAAGACGCCAATTAGAGACGAGATGTTTTAATACCAATAAAAAAGTTTCTCTTTCATCCTTCAAAGAAACTGGAAAAGTTCTATTTTCATCATTTCCTTTTTGTCACTGGTGACAGGTTTTAATATTTGATGGTTGATTCAATATTGAACAGAAGTAGGAAGTCTTTGATTTTTGATTGTAGTCGTTGTACAGAAACAAGCCAGAAGAGATCACAGCCTCGTGTGAGTAATCGATGTGATGATGGTGTTGCTGGTGTCGGTGCCTGCAGCAGATATCACGCTCCCTCAACAAGAGCTTCTCCGGGGACATCAGAACTTGAAAGAGGTTGAAACACTCAGAGGACGAGGCGTATTGGATTGACATCTCTGGACAGAGAGAGCGTTGAAGGACCGGGCGCAGACCTCGGGGGGGGATTCTGACTCTGATCACCACTGGATGATTAAGCTCTTGACTTTAAATCAAGGTTGACATTTTCTTTAAAGGCATTTTGAGTTTCAGTGTCTCCCTGGTTCTCCGGCCTCGCCAGGGATGAATCAATCAATCAATCAAATTTTATTTGTCTAGCCCATATTCACAAATCACAATTTGTCTCATAGGGCTTTAACATGGTGTGACATCCTCTGCCCTTAACCCTCAACAAGGCTTCACCGTCTCATTTAGGAGAGAATCAGGTCGGCTCCATCGGAGGCTTCTGTCTTATCGCTCAGTTTACACACCGGGTGTTTGTCGCACTTCTCAGATTACTCCTGAGTGTTGGTTGTTTGGATTTGACTTGTTGTATCTTTCATAACACACATAAATAGATTATAAACTTTATTCACTTTCTTTCGGCAGCTCAGGGTTTTTTATAAAACTTCAGCAGATGCTTTATTCAGATGCATCACCAATGGTGGAAGAATAATTAAAAATCCTTACGTCAAAGCTGCTTTTTCCAATATTGTATCAGAGCTTTGCATCAGAAGACTCTGTTCCCTGTAAAGGGTTAAAAACCCACGGAGAATAATCACCATTAGCTTCAGCGTCTTTCAGCACATTTCTCTGGTTTCTCCTGCTGTGTTGTGGTCGGATCTCACGCCTCTTACTGGACCTGTTTCCTGACACAGCAGCAGCTGTTTTCAGTGAAACGACTCTGATATCACACTTTCTGCCCCGACACCAAACCACCGGCTGACAGACGGGCTCACACACTGGAGCTTATTGCAGCTTAAGAGCCACATATACATACATCTCCCATAGGAGTTAGTGAAGCAATAAAACAAAGAGAGCGAATATTCAGCTCTCATTAATCAGCGGCTGAGAGACAAGACTTCAATCCAAGAGAATTCATCATTCTTTTATTCTGCCGTGTGGCTAAAGCCTCAGCCGTCTTCACCCTGAGGGATCTTCACGTGTCCGATCCGAAGAGTTGTTAACAACTCGAGTGTGAATCAATAACTGATTGATTCACACTCGAGGTAAAACAGAGGATTAGTGTAAAGATCTCAAAGCAAAACAAGAACGTTTAAACTCCGTTAATGAGCAGATCGAGTGGAACGGGGCAGATCTAGAATCAGTGTTTCACTCTCAGCTCCACTGGAGACTCACTTGTTCGTATGATGCAACTTCACACATATTTAGACGTGGACTCTGGAGCATGTCAGCACAGTGGGGGGTCCAGCCTTTCTCTGGACTTTGCCGTTCACATATCAGCGTTAACAACAAGACATAATGTCAGTGGTTCATCCTTCTGCTTTCATATAATATTTATATCAGATTCTGCTCTTTCCTGTGAGTCAGAGACCAGCAGCAGCAGATCAGAGAGGAAGTCACGGTGTCACAGCCGTCATCTCTGACTGACTGTTCAGATTTCACGAGTGGAAATCACACGACTCACTTTGAATATGAGTGTGGGCAAATTCAACCAATGGCAGGAGATTTAAAAACCTCTCTGCAGTTGAGGTGCTCTTAGTTCAGACCCGTTTCAACCAGGAACCTGACGAGGACGTCTTCTTGGATTTTATGGAGCACAAATCAATTACATCTCATGATCCCGTGCGGTGCTCCTCCCTCAAATCTTCATAACACTGCAGCAGAGACTGAAGCCTGTGACACAGGCTTCAGTCTGTGTCACAGGCTTCAGTCTCCCCCCCTACGTGCACCAACACCCTGCAGCACCAGGCCCACGCAAAGTTGGATAAGGTTGCAATTTCTCATGATTAAAGCAAAAAGGATACAGCTTCAGATTTCATTAGAACTCAACTCAATCCGGACTGAAAGGTCGTCACACCGTAGATACGAGTCTGTTTATGTTCGTCAGTACATCAGATTCAATATTCCTCCCTTACAGACTTTGTGATGATGTAGTCTGATGAGCGTTGAGGATCCGGTTTTCAGATGAAAGCTGGACTGGAGACAGACGTGTTTTTTAAATACAAAACATGTTTCAGGGAATGAATGAGGTGGCAGAATGAGTCCATTAGTGACCCACCGGTCCCGTGTCCAGAGTCCAGGTCCAATTACCGGGAAGGTCAGGCGGGGGAGCAGGCAGGCGTCCAATCACACGAGTCGGCTGAGTGTGTGGGGTGGAAGGTCAGAGCTCTGCTAGACGCTCCTGGAGAATGTTCTTCTCACAGAGGAGGATTCAAAGCATGCACACGACATGATGATTGTAGCGCTGCTTTAATATTTATCTCCACGTGATTAAAACCCAGCTACAGATGAATATGCTGAGCTCAGACGGCTCCCTGCAGATAAGACGTATCACACATGAGACACAGCTCACGAGCTCTTTACGTTCAGTCTGTGACCTCCAGGCACAACAGACCTGCTTGTCTCCCTAAATGCATTCGGGACATAAGGAAAGTGATGAGCTCGTCACGAGAAGGAACAAAGTCAAACAGATGTGAATCATGTGGAAGTCACTTCCTGGATGAGGCTGAACCGTTAACATGGGAACATGGTATCAGTGAACTGTTGAAGTTAATACAATAGAGTCTGAGAAGCAGAACGTCTGACCACGATCAGGAGGAGAGTTCACGTGGAGAGTTCACGTGGAGGTCAGAGCAGAACGTGAACAAACACAGAGGTTGGTGTTCAGGAGCAAATACAACACTCCAGAACTCATTCTTCTCAATGGGCTGCGGCGTGCAAGGGCGTCTTTTCATTCATCGAGCAGAGAACAGGCACCGGGTGTTGAATCACGCTGAGAAAAACACGTGCACGTCCAATAGACGCTTTGCTTCTAGGCACCGAATGTGAAACGAAGTCTGAGTTACAATCATACGACGTGAGTCCAGGTTTGTATCCAGACCTCAGGAGGAAAGTGGGCATGTCAGGTGTGTGATCACAGGTAGAGACTGAGTCTGTCGTCCTCTGTGGGCGACCGAGCAGACAGGTGCTTTACATACAGCAGGACTCCGTCCCTGTCTCCTCCGTCTCCATGTTAACAGACGGGACATGGAGGGTGAACGAGCACAGACCAAGCAGACAGGTGCTTTACATACAGCAGGACTCAAACCCTGTCTCCTCCGTCTCCATGTTAACAGACGGGACATGGAGGGTGAACGAGCACAGATGCCAGAGCTGACTCGGATTAATGTGAATGCTGGATTAGAGTCCGTGGACTATTTGTGTCACGTGCTTTTTGTTTTTTGTTTGAGAACAAGTTATTGAATCCATCTAATTGTCTCTCGTGCGCCTCAGTGAACGAAGATCCACTCGACCGAGCAGTTAAACACTCGGCTGCAGCAGACGTGTTCACACAGTTAATTAATCTCTGCAGGGTCTAAATACTGAAGTGTTTTTACTTCTTTAAACTCTAAATAAATAAATATCGGACAAAGGAAGCAGCGCTAATTGTTTCATATTCCACTGCTCAGGTAAACAGTGGCTCTTACAGAAGGAACCACAGGTCAGTGACAGCCCACTGACGACCGCAGGTCCGTCTTCATCTGATCGATCACCTCCAGGGAAAATACCTCAATGGTGCCTCTTGGTTCTAGTCAGGAGAATAAACAGCTGCGTTGTGAATTAACTGCAGATGTGAGAGACGTTCAGACAGATGCGAGTCGGCCAGAGGAGGAAGGGACGTGACGACCTGAGAGACACATCTCAACCGGTTGGGAGGAACGACTCTTGGAAGTAATCGAAACCTCTTTGTGAATCAAGCTCGGAGGCAAATTTCTGAATCCTTTCTCAAGTTCCTCTGATTCCGTATGAGGTCATAAATAAATAAATGCAGGAGTAAATAATTAAATAAATGTAGGAATGCAGAACTAAATGCATAAATAACCTTTTTTCTCACCGAAATGTAATAATTGTCATTTATTTATGTCTTAATTATTTATTCCTGCATTTATTTATTTATTACAAATAAACTGTTCCCATAGAGAAACCTTTTAAATCCACTCGAAGCTCCAAACACTTGTAAACAGTGATTTCGTCAGCAGGGTGATGTCGAGGAGCGAGACTGGAGAACATCTGTCAGACTGGAGAACATCTTTTCTTTCTTTTTATTTCTATCAAACTGCATTTTCTAGTTTTTCTTTCCTATCGTGTGTTGTGTTGTGTTGTGTTGTGTTGTGTTGTGTCGTGTTGTGTTGTGTTGTGTTGTGTTGTGTTGTGTTGTGTTGTGTTCAACCTGGACAAAGCATTTCTTTAACAATGAAGCATTGTGAGTTGAACACTAACTAACTGTAACTATGGCAGCTTGAGCCGTTCTTTGGATTCTAATGGAGGGAATCTCATGGGTCTGAATATGTGATTATTGTAATAAACAACTTCATTGTAAAGTACTTATAACAAACATGTTTCCCAACATCACCACAGCAGCTTCTGCATTTAGAGAGTTTAATCCTGCAGGGTTTATATACATGTCCCTGCTGATTGAGTCACTGTCTACGTGGATGGTGAAAACGTTATGGACGAGAGAGACGGAGCGAGCAGGAGGAAACTGCAAACAGCTCAGAGAGGAATCAACAGAAACATTTACTTAACGATTGTGTCGCTATGAGAACGGAGCGTTTTGGTTAGTTCATTATCAAACTGTGCCGGGACGCATTAGAACGTGTCCGGCTGCCGCAGTCTGGAGAATTACTGTGAAACAACCATCATATGTCTCATTCGAAGCTTCATGAAACCACAACACTGAAGATAAAATATTCATAGTGTAAAACTTTACTGCTGCAATTCTTCCTAAAGCACTGACACAAATCTGAGTCTGTTTCCTGGAGGTTGTTTAAAGAGATCGTTTTCCAAACCGAGTCCATTTCCTCCTCTCGGCCTTCGGCTTGTTTCTCTCTTTCACTTTCTCTATCTTCCTCTGCTCTGTGTTTCAGTTCCGCACATTCGACCCGTGTAAACAGCTGTGGTGCAGTCACCCGGACAACCCGTACTTCTGCAAAACCAAGAAGGGCCCGCCGCTGGACGGGACGGAGTGCAACCCCGGGAAAGTGAGTTTGTCTGTTACACACACGATGCTACGTGGACAAAAGTATGTGGACACCCGGAAAACAACAGCCGCAGGGCACAAGGAGCAGAGACATGTATCCATGAAGCAAGATGCACCAGAGTGTGAACACCTGCGTTTAGTCTCCATCACCTTTAGTAACTAATGCTGAAAATCTGATTACATAACCCCATGTTTCATTAGTCAGCATCAATATAACCCACATATGATTGTTGATCCTCAATCTGCTGCTTTTAAAAACCTCCTCTGAAGGAGAAGGCTTTCTTTGAGCCTGGCTGCAGGAGTTAGCTCCCGTTCAGCCACACGATGGATCGGTGATGTCCGACGCTGGGTGAGAAGCTCTGGCTCCCGGTCGGTGTTCAGATTCCTCCCAGAGGTGCTGGACGGGGCCGAGGTCACAGCTCTGCAGGCCACTCAACTTTTCCACCCCACACTGGGGAGAGAAGATTTCTTTAAGGACCCGGAGTGGGCCCTCCCCAAGCTGTTGACACAAAGTTGGAAGCACACTATTGTCTAAAATAATTGTATTATGTAAAATTAAAAATTCCCTTAACTGGAAATGAGGCACGTTGCCCGAAGCTTAAAAACAGCCTCACCATAGACGGTCTTTTCCACATTCTCTTGGCCATGTAGTCTCTTCACATTTTTTCCCAGTATTATCATTCGCTGGATCCAGAAAGGAGGCTTTTGTGTTTGGCTCACGTCTCTTCCTCCCCCAACCCTGTCGTCCTCTGCAGTGGTGCTACAAAGGTCACTGCATGTGGAAGAACCCGAATCAGGTCAAGCAGGACGGGGCCTGGGTCTCCTGGAGCAAATATGGCTCCTGCTCGCGCTCCTGCGGCACCGGCGTTCGCTTCCGGACGCGTCTCTGCACCAACCCAGCGTAAGTGACCCACACAACTGACACAAACACAATGGGAATAAGAGTATATTTCTTTTTCTAGCTGTCCACAGCCTTGACTGATTCCTGCAGAACACTTGGAATTCATCACAGGCTGTGATGAGAGAAGGAAAAAGACACACACACTGGGAAAGTTCTTGTTGTTCTGATAAACAAAGTCATTCTTCTCCCTTGTCAGAACGCTGGCACCTGCATGACACGTAATCCGGTGCCAGCAGTTTGGCTGCAGATGTGAGTGAGACTGCTGTGAGCTCCCGTCTCTCTAGCTCCCGTCCCCCAGATGTCTCTCTGCAGACCCCTGAGACGTCTCTCATGTTGATCAGACTGCACACGACTCCTTCATGAGTCACACAAAGTGTTTCACAACAGATTCTCCAAATAATGCTGAAAAGAAAAACCCTGTTAACAGGCTTTAATGTGTGGAATTGGTGGAGTTCTCTTTCCTCTTTGTATAAAAGGTGACACCTAACTTCCCGTGCAGCTTTCAGAAACCTCAGGATACTGATGCCCTTTTATTCCCGTGCCACTGAGAGCAGGATGTCAGTCTCTCCTCAGCAGAACGTAGGGCGCTCCGGCAGGCGGTGAAACAAAAGGCGTCGTCATGGTTACATCCCACTCTTAGCACAGATATTTAAACTCTCCTCCGATCCGTGACCTCTGTGATCTCCACGTCTCAGCTCCGTGTCAGTATCTCTTCTGTCGGCGCCGCTCGTTCTCGCACAAGGTCGACCTGGTAAAACCACGTGTAAATCATTTCTATGTTCTGCACGTGCAGCCCCTTCGAATCAGTCCACTTCACCCCTATTTAATACAATATACATATATATGAATATGTATTAACGTTACCCAACCTTCACTGAATACATTGTGTAGCTGCTTCTTGCTCTGGACGACCCCTGAAGATGCTCACATCCCTGTTGGTCAAATGATTACATGTTGAATCTGATCGAATTAAGCTCATTCTAATCCATAAGGTTTGTAAATACCGTGAATACACCATAGAAAAGAACATGTGCTGGATGTAATATTCACGTTTAATGGCAGCGATGCTCAATTATCTTTGTAAACCTTGACGAACAATATCCTCATTATGCTGTTTCTCTTTTTAAATCAAAAGGAGATGACCTTCGAGAGACTGAAGCAGGTTTCATAATAGTGATGTGTTTTTCTGTCCTTGGTTATAAAGAAACGTTCGCTGTCTGATTAGCTCCCCTGACGTTTGTCCGTCTCCTCCTCCCCCCCCCCCCCCCAGGCCGTCCAACGGGGGCCAGGACTGTCCCGGGGTGAACTACGAGTATCAGCTGTGCAACAGCGACGACTGCCCCAAGCACTTCGAGGACTTCCGGGCTCAGCAGTGCCAGCTCCGCAACTCCCACTTCGAGTTCCAGAGCGCCAAGCACCACTGGCTGCCCTACGAGCACCCGGACGGTAAGACAATCCTTAACCGCATCGCGTGGCTGCTTCTGGTCCTTTGTGCCGAACAGGAGCAATGAAAGCTGACAGAGGATCAAGGTGTTTCTACTTTCACACTTTCCACCTACTTCTCTTCACAGTTGGTCTTTTCAAGTGTGTCTGGTTTTTCTTTTGCCGTCTGTAGTTCTTGAGTTCTTTTCCTTCTGACCAATTCTCTCCATCTCTGCCAGTTTGAAGAGTTTAAAGCCATAAATGAGCCCTTTTGATAAAAGGTGGTGGATCTCTTCTGTGCAGACGCTGAGCCCGTATCCCATTTCCAACTCCGCTCTTTATCACATAGCTTTTATCTGGCCTCGCTCCATGGAGCTGTTTGCCACGTATTGCAGCTAAATTGGTCTGGGTTTTGAAAGTCACTCATGTGAAGATATAAAAGTAAGAAATCCTGCTGAGAGCCTGCAGGGTCGGCGACTCTCTGACAATAAGCTCCAACGCTCAAAAGAAAGTTCATGAGGTTTTATTCAGGGGTCTTTGAACAAATGAGATATAAGAGGTTTTTTATTTTTATCTTTCTCATGTAAATTTGAACGATTAAAGTTAAGAGGGTCAACGACAGTGTGAACAAACTCATTTTCATCATATTCACACTTTGAGTCGATGACGTTTAGCTGCATGAACTGTGTGTCCCCTGTTTTTACCTCTTTACCTCTCGTTTGGTGATTTGTCTTTACCAAGCACCGGTGTGTTCACCAGTTTAAAAGTTGTGTTAGCTTCTCTCTGACCCAGCAGCAGAGCTCCAGGCCGGTAGAAGCATTCAGGTCCTGCTTGTTCTCGTGCTGCAGAGAACGTCCATGTTCCAGGGTGTTGCCTGAACCCATTAATATGATCTACTGATTCTCTCCTGTAGCCAACAAGCGGTGCCACTTGTACTGTCAGTCCAAGGAGAGCTCGGACGTGGCGTACATGAAGCAGCTGGTGCATGATGGGACACGCTGCTCCTACAAGGATGCCTACAGTATCTGTGTGCGTGGAGAATGTGTGGTGAGTGTTTCATTTACACGTTTCTCACCAGATTAACAGCTGCATTGGATATAATTATGCATGTAAGTGTCCAGGGGCTGTTTCAGATTTTGAAAGCTTTGAGGGAACGTTATTAAATTACACGGTGTGATGTTGCCGAACCGCACGGTCAGCACCGGGCTCAGCTCTGAACACGCTGTGATTACTCGCCCACTGCTGTTTAAGGAGCAGGATTTCTCATAAAGCAGCTTCATTAAAACATTACTGACAGTGTGTCCTCGTTCCCCCTGAGTCAGAGCAGCAACACACAGCTGGGCTGCCGCCGCTCAGGGCGACACTCTGGATACGATGAGTAACACAGTGTGAAAATTATAATCTAAATATATGAAAGACAAAACATTTGAAGAAGAGGAATGAGGAAACACGTCCTGTGCACAAAAAAGGGAATGAATCCCCCAAAAAACGTCCAAGCACACTCAGTCAATCCATCAAATTATTTGTATAGCCCTTAAATACTGAAGCACACTAGAGGATAATCTCTAGTCCAATCTAGAGTGTCACCATTTAGAAGAAAACCAAGTGTGTGTGGTTCTCTGTCTCGACTGGATCTTCCTCTATGTGGGCTCTGAAGATTAAACATTAACAATAGTTTACATCTCTCGCTTATTTCAACACTTCTATTTTGAAACATCCTTCTGTGAAAAGTATCTGGTTTGACTCTCTTTAAATCCTCAGAAAAGTCAGGTCCTCTCTCTTCTCTCTTTGTCTCCGCTCTGCAGAAAGTCGGCTGCGACAGAGAAATTGGCTCAATCAAGGTCGAGGACAAATGCGGCGTTTGTGGTGGAGACAACTCCCACTGCCGCACGGTCAAAGGATCCTTCACCAGGACGCCGAAGAAAGCCGGTAAGAATCCACTGAAACCACCACGACCACAGCATCCACTCACAGAATCCATCTAGAAAGGATCGACATGTTTCCATGAACGATTCGTCCCAGTGTCAGACCTGCATGTTTCTGACTGAATGATAAACGTGACCTCTTCCTCCTCCGCTCCTTGTTTTCATCTCAGGAGGATACAGGTGTTGGAAATATCTTGGGGTCGAATGTCTTGCATTAAAATACGTGCTTTTCATTTGAAGGAAATTAGATGTGAAGTGCGGTTCTTCACCGCCTCCGCAGCGTTAGTGAAAGCAGTCGATCCTTAAAGCTCTGATTCAAACAGCAAAGTGGCTTCTGTTTAAAACACATCTTAATAAGCAGATGGATTCGACCCATGTTCATTAAAATACACTTTAACGTTTCATTTGGGCCTTTCCCTGGCTCTTATTTGATTTACCATCCGAACGCTAACCCGGCTAACATCACCCGGGGATTCACACGCACAGCAGCAGGACCACGAGTGAATCCTGACAACTGAGAAAAGATGCTGGTGATCATTTGTCCACAGGAGGTGGATGCAGCAAATGGCCCTTTTATGATTTGGTTTAATAGAAAACTGAATAAAGAGTGAATATTAATATGAATGCACCAGCAGTTGCAGAACTCAAGGCTGCAGATGATGTCCTGCCTTTGTACCGTTTCTCCGTGCTCTCACTCCACTGCAGACTTACTCTGAGCAGGTTGTGAGTTTAGCTCGAAGACTTATCCTTGATTCTGGAAATATGAGACTGAAGCTATTGAGCCCTGAGGAGATTTCTTGTTTTTTCTCTCTTGTGTGGATGCAGTTGGTACAGAACTGTGTATTTATACTGTTTATGAGTATTCTGGGTCTTTGTGGTCACAGAAACACACGAATAAGTTAAAACACAAACAAGAGAACGGCTCCTCACACTCGCACATTTGCATCTTAGTTGGTTTTTGCCAGTTTCAGATCATTGTAGGTTTTCAGTGCTAACGTTGAAATGATTAATCAGATGCATAACACACACACACGTGCACTTCACTCTGCAGAGAGGCGCTCTTCCTTATAACCTGGTGAATCTTCTAATATCCAGCTGCCATGTTTTTAACCTGGATTTTAGAGGTCGGTTTCTTGCCTGTCACACATAAAACCTTCCCATGAATAAAAACTATCTGTGTCTGGCACAGCGACCTGGTCTTCCTCTGTTAAACTGGCTAAAGTGGAACTAAATGCATTAAATGCATCGGCACCGTGCACTTTGGAACGTGCACTGAGTTTTTAACAGTGCAGCCCTGAGGCTTCGTCTATACAGCTTCTCATTTGAAAACTGCATGTTTTTGCAGTCGTGTGTTACATTGTTATTTCAGCTGATTGTTTTCAGACCAAAGAAACTGAGTGTGATGGAGATTCGTTTCAGTTTTTTTGACATAATTTCATATCTGTAATTGAAATTTGGAAAAAGGTTGACGGCAAATTGAATTTAAGTAAATGTGCAGCTGTGGCCATAAATACTTGCAGGTACGATGCATTGAGTACTAAGCAGTAATATTAATCCTGAATATTATTATTATTATTATTCTAAATGAATAAAGCGGCCCTACTGGCATCAGCTCGTCGAGGAGTTAATGAAACTGCAGATCTGAGTCGTGTCTGTTCGCTCTCAGATCCACAGATAGTGAACGAGTCCGAGGGGACGGAGCCCGGAGACCCGGGGCCGGCGCTCCAGGCCGTCGCATTAGATTCATCACTTTCCTAATGAGCAGAGACATGATTGAGATAAACTTTCATTTATTTGTTAATGTGTTTTGTTGTTTGAATCAAATAGCATCGGTTCCCTCGCTGTTTACGCTGCTAACTCTTTATCCCAACTTCTTTAATTAAAGTCCTTCAGGTTATCTCGAACACGCACACACACGTGCACTTTGAATTGGTCTAATATAAAACTCCTCCTCTGTGCGGTGTGAAGCATAATGAGTGTGAGTTCAGTGGTGGATTTATCTTTTTGTTAACCACCAGCATGAGCGGCCGAACTCACGAGTGACCGCACATCCTCTGGAAGGTTTTCCTGATGCCTCCTCAAACCTGACGCAAGCCTCATCTGTCATGAATCATTTATCGTCCAGTTTTCAGCCGAGGGGGGAAATGATGTGAAAAAGTCAATCGAGGGCTTCTGAGAAATATGAAAATGAAGATTTCTAAGAGCTCGGACACGATTGCTTCATCAAACCATCTCAGGACGTTCTCTGTTGAAACTGTGGTCGTCTCCTCTCGCTCTCATTTAACCACCCACCTTTCTTTAACAGGCAAACAGTTAAGCAAGAGAGCCCAAAAAGAAACCCCTTTGTTGGAAAACACAATATGCAAGTATCCAGCGCCACTGAATCCCTTTCTGTGCAGCTTGTAGTGCAGATGGCTGCCTAACGCTGTAGACACGTAGAGACCTGAGTGATACAAGCCGACGTTTCCTCTGCTCCTTGTTACTAATGAAGTGTCTGTGTAGGTCTGAATCGGCTGTAGTGACTATCACAGGCTCGTTGTACAGTCACGTCTCTCAGAGCTCTGTATACAAATACCTGTGTGTGGTCGTCTCATGTGAATGTGTCTCTCGAGCTTCAGCAGCCTAACAAACTAACTTTAAAGTCTTTGTTCGGATCCGAGTGTCACGTTAAACAACCCTGCAGACCGTTGGAGGCAATCTAGGACGTGGTCGTTCGTCTAGCAGCTGATTGATTGAACCCAAACGAGCCCCTTCGCTCGAGGGGTCCATTTACACATCCAGCTTGCGAGCAGTGTTTTCTATCAGGCCAGAAAAGAAACTCAAATTGCGATACCGTTCGAGCGCCTGTTGTTTCTGAAATTGCCTGCCGTCAGAGCGCCTTGTCTCAGAGGGGAGGGGGCATCTTCTGCCATGGCAGGATGTCTGTAACAAACTGTAGAGGGAGCGGTGCTCGCCGCTCTGCCCCCTCGCCTGCCCCCTCGCCTGGACCCTCTGACAGTGTGCTAGTTCAATTCATAATCACGTTAGAGGCGGCGCCGGCGATGCATCGACCCAGAGTGTCGGACCTGCCCCTCAAATCTAATGGCATATTTTGCATGGCTGCAGTTCAGTCCTGGTGATTATTCAAGTGCTCTCTGCCAGCGGAGAGCACTCCTCCTCCTCCTCCTCCTCCTCCTCCTCCTCCTCCTCCTCCTCGATGAGATATGCCTCCATCTTAGGTGACGGTTCTGCAGGGAAAAAGAGAGAGAGTGAAATGGAGCGGAGAAACTGCCTGTGACACTAACTGATTCATTTTATTTTGAAGGGAAGACCAGAGGAGCCTTCTCTTTGCCCAAAGGAGCACGAAATGTGTTTTTAAATGAAACCGAAGACTCTAGAAATGTGCTGGGTGAGTCTCAAGAGGTTTGTAAGTGGTGGACATCCGTGACAGAAGGCGACTCTGCTGCCCCTGTAGTCTGAACACCTATTGAAACACGGCTGAAGGTTCTTGTCATGATTTCATCCCGTCCGCACATCAACACTGTGAGCGGCGGATGGATAAAAATAAACCTCTCACGCCTGTTTCAATAAAAAAGCTTTTTCCTTGGCGAGAGAGAGAAGTGGCTTCTCCTGTTCCTCTCCAGCTCCTTCCAACATCTTCGTAGAGCAAAGTGAACGCAGCTTCTGAAAGACGCGCGATGTCCACCTCTGCAAACACACGGTTTATTTCTGTACCTGCTGAACTTACCTGTCTCTGTCTTATCTTCTCTAACCCCCCCCCCCCCCCCCCCCCCCCCCCCCCCCCCCCCTTCTGCTTCTGCTGCTGCTACAACACTTGGCAAAGGCTACCTTAAGATGTTTCTCATTCCTCCTGGAGCTAGACATGTGATCATCCAAGAAAGTGAGGCCTCCCCTCAAATTCTTGGTAAGTGTGACTTCACGACACCAACACATGTGGTTACACCAGAGGATTCCTGGAAATATCTCCTCACCTGTAGTGTCACATCAGAAATAACAGACTTCACACAGTTTATTCCACGAGTCACTTTCCAGGCTGACGAGATGAGTCTTCGCTGCTCATTCATCATTCATCAGTACAATCTAACCCGGAGATTGATCTAGATTTATGTGATGAGGTGAATTGAGTTTCGCATTTAGAGGGAACATGGAATAAATGAATGTATCTTCCTATTCAACACGGAACATTTAGAAACAGAAGCACAGAGTCAGAGGAGAAAACGTTTAAACACTGATCTGAGAACATGTGTAGGTTCATGTAGAGCAGAGCGAGCAGCCACAGGAGTTGTGTCAGAACTAATGAGACTGTTCCTCAGAGGGGGGTGGGATTAAACGGAGGGTTTTCAGCCCGAGAGACGGATTTATCGACTTTACATTCAGAGTTTGTAATGTTCAAATACTCAAATATACCTGCTTGTGCTCAGATCTCCTGCACTCCAGCTTCAGCTCTCCTCCTCTCGGAGCGCTGGAGACCTGAGCACAAGCAGGGTTTATTAGAGTGCGAGCGGTGAGTGAAATCAAGTCCTGCTCTTTATCTGTAAGACCTCTGTCTTTAATAAAGAGAGGAAAAACACTTTGGTGTTCGAATTGGAATAAACCGTTCTCGTTTAATTGATATATAGTCGATAATATAACATAAACTGTGAAGAATGATCCTCACAATATCCCAGCGTGTGTCTTCATATCTTCAAATTGCTCATTTGATCCCAAGAGAGAATATTCTGATGAGGAGAAGCAGCAAAGCTCTGATCTGAGCATCAATGTTTGAATTCAATTATTATTCAATCCATCATTCAGTTCGATTATTCAGTTCAATGAAATGGTTTGTAATGGATTTAGAAGGCGCCACACAAAATGACGAAGGCCTCATTTAGATCCCAGTGCTGTTTGTGATTAATATACAACGACTTGTCAGTTAATCTGATGCTAATTTTAAAAATTAAAAAACATCAGCGTGCATCTAAGTTCAGATGAACACCTGAGAGAACTTCAGCAGGTCAGCGTCCATCTCCTCAGCCGGAGGCAGCACAGTTATTCAACGAGCTCAGCACGATGAACATTTACTCTTTAGTCTCTGATCTAATGAGACGAGAAGCTGAAAGTCCAACGTCTCCAGCATAACAAGAGCAGGGTGATAGATAATCAGTGTTACACTGTTTCAAAGCCATAAGCATGATGTGAAGAACGTGAAAATATAGAACATGAAAGGAGTTCTTTCATCAAAAAGAGAAATGGTAGAAAAACACACGTGCTGCTGTGAGATCATCAGTAGTTCAGTGTGAAGACTCCAGAGGATCAGATCCGTTCTCTCAGGATCAGATGGACCTGAGTTCGAGGTTCATATGATTTTGCAATAAAGCGATGATGATAAAGTCTGAAGATCCAAAAACTGATACAGTCTCGGCTCCGAGTTGCTTCATCTGACCTCAAGAGTTCAGTGAATTTTAACCTCAGGAAAGATTAAGACATTCACTTTATTTCTGTCTTTTTTAATTTGTTTCCTCGGGACAGAACTCATTGTTGAACATTAGTATAAAATTACCAAATATGCTGGAGTCAGCAAGAATGCAAATTTACATCTGTCGTCCCAAAGCAGGAAAGAACAACCACCGACAAAACAGAAACTTTCCCCCTGAGAAGTTTGAATCACAGTCGACGTACTTCTTCGTGTTTCTGTGGCGTCTTCTTTGTCGTTAATTAACCATTGTAATGACATTTTAATGAGACTATTCTTATCGTTGTTTCCTGAGAGGATCGTGATCGGTTAAAGAAACCCAATCAAACCAGAGAGCCTCTTTCCCCCTATAGCAGAATAATAATAGCTGGAGGTGGATCTATGAGAGACGGCGTTCGTTAATCCACCGACTAATTGTAATGACGCTCTCCATTCCATTTTCATACACGATGCATAAATCAAACATTCAGGGAGATGTTTCAAAGCCTCGTTCTGACGTGTTGACCTCCACTGATTACAGAGGGGGGGGTCAGCACCGAGCAGCTAGAGGGGATTCTTCCTGATGAAGCTGAAGAGCACCAGCGACTATAATCAGCCAGAGAGAATCAATCACAGACTCTCACCTGAGATTCCAGTCTGGATCCGTGTCTGCAGCAGAGACACTGATTTTTTTTAATTAATTTCTGGGCCTAATGTACAGATGTGCACAGCTGCTCTAACAGAGGCTGTCGTACAAACAGGATTCTGGGCTTTCAGTCTCATGCCAATGAATATTAACACAAATAACCTGAAACATTTAATGTTGTTTAATTAAAACTGATGTATTTTCTCCGTTAAACCTTTGAATTGGAAGAAAAAGCAAAAAAGAGCAAACCATATATTTTCAGGATGTCATTTGCCCGTGCAGAACAAACCTACAAACAGAATCCCAGTGGAGGAATAAATTAGTTTTGATGTGTCGACACTGATGTTCAGGTTTGGTTCGGTTTAGGAGAAGCTGAATTAAAATAGGTCCTCTGCTGTCGTCAGGGAGAGAACGAAGCAAACAATCCTGAACTCAACAGACACGATTTTCTGTAGTTAGTGTTTCTCTAAAGAAGAAGGAGAATGGAAGATGGAAAATATCCTGAGCAACTGACTCAGACTTCTTTATTCTCACATAACCTCTCAGGGAGAAGTCCAGACGTCAGTGCAGGTCTGAAATCAGCTCTTATGTCTCCATTAGTAAGACATTAGTGCTGATCCAACAGTCCCTGAGAGGACGACCCTGCAGTTTCCATTCAGCTGCAGTGGCCGGGGATGTAGAGCTAAGTGAGAGGGTCAGTGTGAAAGGTAGAGACTCCTCTGTGACTCTGTGCTTCCAGACACAAAAACCTCAATACACCTACGAGACGTGATTCCACTTATCGTGATCGCACCCTGCAGCGGTGAACGAGTCAGATCTCTCTCCCCTGCAGGAAGGTGAGAGCGAGGTGACAGAAGTCAGGTTAACAGCTTCTGTAAACATCTCGTCTGCACATCTGCCTTTTCATGAAGCTTCTCCCCTCGAGAACACTTCAGCAGCTTACGCTTGAAAAGGGCTCTGACTCGTGGCTCTGACTCGTGGCTTCAGTAGTTCAGCTGCTGTAGTTCCCACAGTCGCTGTCTGACGTGTTGCTGATGGATCCCAGTGAAGACGATTCTCTGACTTCTGTTTCCATCGTTAGTTTGCTGCTGTTAGTTCTGCATTTCTCTCAATATTGTTTCCAGCTTAGTTAACCCTCTGTTTTCTTATGTATATTCATGATGTTAAAACTCGACATGAGTCTGAGTGTTGAGCTAAAGTCAGAGAGGACAGAAGACAAAACCCTGTTTGTCTGATAATAGGTCTTCACTAGTGATGAGAGCAGCTTCATGGTGACTATCGTCCCTCTTCATCTGAGACCTTGTTTACTAGTATATCACCTGAGGAGCAGCAGAACGTCTTAAAATGACAATTTCATGTTTCGATGGTCAACAAGTGGCCACAAATCTCACACGAGCCTAAAACCAACATTGATCTAAGATCAGAATCTATAAAAATCTAAAGTCCTGAATCCCATCAGTCTTATAATCAAGCCAGTGATTCACGGTTCTTCACTTTCTCAGCTGTCACTCAGCAGAACGCAGACTCAGTGTGAGAGACAGGAACAAGAGTTATTATGAAAGAGCAGCTTTTAATTAATTGTTGCTCATTTTCCTCCGAGCGGCTGGAAGACACAAAATAAGAGAAAGTTAATGACTTCGTTTTCTGGCAGCGTGAATCAGTTTGAATCTTCTGTGAGTCGCTCTTCAGAAAGAGTTTCTTCTCTCGGTGAACAGCACAGAGACGCTGGTCACTGGTGGAGATTCTCACTTTGTGTCACACGTAACAAACGACTGGTTACAGCCATCAAGAACCAGGCGACGGGGCACTACATCCTCAACGGGAAAGGAGAGGATGTGAAGTCCAGGAGCTTCATCGACCTGGGGGTGGAGTGGCATTACATCATCGAGGAGGACGTGGAGACCCTGCACACCGACGGACCTCTGCACGACCCCGTGGTGGTTCTGGTAAGACACACAAAATACACAACTCCTGCTCTACACACCACAACTTGTGTTGTTTCAAAATGATGCTTGTTTGAACACTTTGTGAACGTCAGCCGAGTTCAGCCCGAGAGTCAAACCACGTTTTAATCCACTCGTTATCGTGGATCAGTGAATGTCAGAGGAGATTGAAATCAAACCGTCACTGAGGAGTTTAACAGACTTGAGGAACTTCGGTGAGCAGATTCCCCGTCTCCCCCGCTCCACACTAAACGTGCCTGGATCAGATAATGAGCCCTGATTGGCCCCCCCGACAGCCGGCAGAGAGACGTGTGACAGAGAAACCGTCTTTATAAACACAGACCATTTACCTGAGGTTCCTGTCTGACCGGGACAGTGAGGTGGACGATGTGAGGGAGTGTCAACATCTGTCAATCAGACCCAGAGCCGACAGGCAGCCGGGGACGTGTGGTCCCGACCACGTGTTTCTGAAGTCAATAACACGTCTTCCTTCACTCGGAGATCTAATTACAGATCTGTGTCCGATGCCCAGACGAGACATGACCTCATTAAAATGCCAGAGTCAGGAATAGGAAGAGAATTTATTTATATTCTTCAATAAACATCGGGGACTTAACACCGAGTCGACCTCAGAGTCAGTGAACAGCCCGAGCTGGGGACTGAGGGGACGTATGAAACACAGTAAGACACCATATCCACACACTCATTCATCATCAGAGGACAATTCACTGGTGACTGAGACGTGGAGCAGGAGCAGCATCAGTAGAACCATCGGTGGTTTCAACGTTAGCATCTCAGCTAACCTCTGCTCCCTCCTCCCCCCCCCCCCCTCACGGCTGCTGGACCGATCTGTCCTCCCCCCGGCAGCCTCAGTGTTATTTAGTCTGTCTCTGTCTGTCTCAGTGTTATTTAGTCTGTCTCATTGTCTCGTCCCGTTGTCCCTCACTGACTCCATGGCGAGATCTAAGACCCTGGAGGGGGGGGGGGGGGGGGGGGGGGGGACCATCTGCCGTGGGACTCCTTGTTCTCGTGGTTAATAATAGTTCTTTATGTCTCTGTGGGGTTTTGGTTCAAAAAAAGAACGAACTTCATGGAACTGATTAATTAGCTGATCGTCTCTGTGACATATTGATGAGTTGTTTATTTTGTATTCTTCAAAAACAAAACAGAAGGCAATTAAAAAAAATACCCTTTTTTTACCAGGGCTTTAATGAAGAATTAAAAATAGATCAGATAATAAAAAGTAAATTACCTGACTACTTATTAAAGTGTTAAAGTTTATTTGAGACTTTCTGCTTGAAAAACAAAGATGAATTGACTTATTATCTAAATAAAAACTAATTTAACCACATCACTGATTCCAACGAGGTTTCTCTAAATAAAAAGATCGACTTGTTTCATCGAGGGCAGAGCTGAAGTCAAGGAGAAAATAAAACTGAATTATTATCTTATAATTGAACAAAGTTTCTTTGTGTACAATGTTTGAGCTGCTGCGTTTTCTAACAGAGCCGAGTCACAGCTTCCCCCTTTGTACAGTATTTTATAATACTAAAAGAAAATTAGCTAATTACCTAAAACGTCAAACTCTACATTTGATATTACTATTATTAGTAGTATTGCTATAAATAGATAATTTTAATCTTAAATTGAGGCCGGACCTCCAGGGTCAGAACAGATTCAATTTAACGTCAGAGCAGGAAAAGTTCACACGAGGAACAAAGTCAAGTTCTTCAGACTCTGGAGTGCGAAGCAGAAATGTTCAGCTAAGATATTGTTAGTTTTACATTAATATAATAAAGTAAAACTCTTTATATCTGCTGCTTCTTCCCTCATGTTTGATTAAGAACTGAGTTTCTTTCCTCAGCAGACATCAGTGTGTGTGTGTGTCTGTGTGTGTGTGTCTGTGTGTGTCTGTGTGTTGAAAAGCGTTGGTTCTTTCAGAAGCTTCTTGCAGACTTGGTCCTCGCTGTGAACTTATTTAACCTTTATTCAAACGGGAAAAGATTAGAAATCTCTTTCTGACGTCTCGGTGCCAGAGTTGCTTTTATTTCAGTGCAGCAGACGTCTGAAATGAAAGTCTTTATATTAATGTGAAGGTCAAAGTGGCACAAGGACAGAGAACGAATGCTCAGTTTGACATTTATCACCTCGTCCGTGATCAACTTCTGAGCAAAGTAAAATCAAATCAGTTTCATAAACCAGGAAACTCTTAGATTCTTCTAATGCCATATGAGTCTCTGTTGTTTTCATATGCTATGAAAATAGGATGAATATCCAGGGACATGCTCAACATGCAGTTCTTATCATAGAAATGTAAAATAAAACGTCTTCTGACAACTCAAATAAATAACTTAAAAGACTTAAATAACCTTAAGGCTTTAATTATGACGTCTTCTTATCATTTCTGTGTTTTCTCGTAAATACATTTTCTTTCATTTTCTTGTTGAGCTTCCCTCAGTTTGTTGTGTTTCTCTCCTCCAGGGACTCACGGCTCCGGTTCTCGTATTTGTTCAGTAGATTGCAGTTCATGTTTGACTTGAAGAAAGAGGAATATTCTGACAGGGGAAATAATTGCGTGGTCAGAAGTCTTTTGCCGACTCGGCGTTGAGAACACAGGATCCGACAGAAGTTAATTTCCACTTTCCCCCCCCGTGGACAAAAACAATCTGATGAGGCGGGAGACAAGTTCCTCGTGTTCTTCCCGCTGCTTGAGAAACACAGAGGTGTGATCGAGCTCCGGGAGACAAAGCTCTTAAACGGGACTTTTTTAAACTTCTTTGGTGAATCATCACGATCTTTATTCGCACTCGGCTTGGCAGCAACTTCCCTCTTTGTTCCGTCGGCTGCTGTCACTCACACACTCCCCCAGCGACTGAGTCATAAAGGAGCATTTCTGATTCCTTATTATATAATCTCACACGCCATGAAATGATATCTTAAAGCGAACGAACATTAAGACTTTTACTCTTCTTACATGTGGAATATTCCATCTTTGTCAGAGCAGTTATGTAACTGAAGTAATCTGTGTCTGTCTAATCCGTGTTAATCCCTCAAACCTATAATACCCACAGCTACTCCTGTTTCCTTCTTTTTATTTGTGGTTCCCTTGTTTTTCCGCCTGCAGCTTCCATTTCAAATTGAATTCTCTAATCCACCCAGCGAGTACACCTGAGGAATATATTCCAGCTGTGTCTCAGAGGCAGAGAGAGAGAGAGAGGGGAGATCAGGGAGAGAGTGTTCCTGATGTCATTTCTACCTTTGTCCACTTGTCTCTGTGTTGACGCCGTGTCCTCTCACTCTTATCTGTGTGAAATACTCTCTCCCTGCCACCGCTGCCTCTTGGAATTAAACACTGTGCTCTTAATTTGCACAAATTTGCACTTTGAGTACTTTCATTGAAACGCGGGACGTCGCTCACAGAATGATGCTATAATGGGACTGGGATTTGATTTGCTCTCTTTCTTCCTGTGGTTTGCAGATAATACCGAGGGACAATGAAACGCGCTCCACTCTAATGTACAAGTACATCATCCACGAGGACTCGGTGCCTGTTAACACCAACAACGTGATCCAGGAGGAGACGTACGAGTGGGCCCTGAAGAGCTGGTCTCCGTGCTCCAAGCCCTGTGCCGGAGGTAAGAGACGGATTAGCATCGGGACAGTAGAAAGGAATAATTCATTTTTTTACTTCTCCAAATACATTTATCTGGATTTTAAACTCCCGTTGTACAAATGTCCTTCTTTTTATTCTATTTCCAAACATCCTCAAACTGAGACTTTTCCATTTTAAACTCATTTATTATTCATTATTTCCTTTTATTCACGTGTTTTTCAAGCAGTGGTTGATTTAGAGCTGTAGATGAAAAACGTGTTCTCGGTTAATTGCTGTGCGATAAGCAAGCTACCTGCGATTTAGCTCTAATCATTTTATATCCAATTAAATCAATAAAAAAAAATATGGAAATTCAATGGAAGTAAGCAAATATGGTAAATATATAGATATATATTTATAGATATATATAGATACAATGATATTGCATTTCATAAATAGAATAATTCTTAAATTTGTTTGTATTATTATCGAGGTCCTGCACAGGTCTTAAATCAGATGTGTGGAAATGAATTACCTTTCAATGAGCTGTGTTAATGGGATCGTGTTGTTTCTTGTACCTGTGAAGTGAAGAAGTGCTGTGAATACACAATGATACAGTCGTGTGTTATCTTTTAATTAAACTCAATTCAGTGGCCGCTGCAGATTCTCGCTGGATCACGTTTCCATATGTTGCACAAAAAAGTTCACGCAGCTTCCACTCAGACGACCACGAGCCCAATGTCCAGTGAAATGATTCTTTTCCTCACAGCAGGAGACTAAAGCTTTTATCACCTGATAGACGCTTTTAATAAGGTGATGAAAACATTCTGTCACAGAAACATCCAACACTTTCTATTTGAGTCATTTTTCAGAATTAATACAAAACAGAACTGAAGGATCTCGATTGAAATGATGTTCTTTTAAATGTTGGTATCACCACACACAGGGAGCTCTGTGCAGGGGTGTAAGAATTAGAAATATTTTTCTAAAACTATTTTCATTAACAAAACAATTCAAACTTCTCTGATGTGTCCAAACACAAGTCTGAAAGTGGCCGAATTCGTTTTCAGCCACAGTAAAAATCAAGAAGAATCAAAGAATAACTCAAATATCACAAATCTGAACGAGCATTCATCGGATGCTTTTGATCTTGATTTAGCTGAATGTCTCTTTACTCATTATAATATCTTGCCTGATGTAAGAGCGGTCCCTGCCCTCCCAGGTTTTCAGTACACCAAGTACGGGTGTCGGAAGAAAGGCGACACCAAGATGGTCCATCGAGGCTACTGCGACGCCAACAAGAAGCCCAAGCCCATCCGCAGGATGTGTAACCTCCAGGACTGCACGCAGCCGCAGTGAGTACAGCCTGCGCACTGAGCAGATTCCCTCTGGGACTGAGCTGCAGTCTATTAAGACAAACTGATAAGTCTCCTCTCTCAGCATGGGCAGAATGTAAATGAGCATCTGTCTCACTGGAGAGTCGCTGGTTGAGTCCAAATGGAAAACAAGCAGCTGACGGCCCCAAATCTGCTCTTTGTGATCAACAAAAGCTCAACGTGTGTGTGTGTGTGTGTGTGTGTGTGTGTGTGTGTGTGTGTGTGTGTGTGTGTGTGTGTGTGTGTGTGTGTGTGTTCAAGGATTCATTGAATAGGGTGGTAGGAGGATTGAACAGCAGGAAACAGGATATCTTGATATAAATAGCACGCTCTCTGGTGTAAAGCAGGCAATTTACTTACACTGAAGAGTGTGTGTGTGTGTGTGTGTGTGTGTTGTGCACACCTCTACAATGGAAAACATATTTTCCTCATATGAAATAGTAAAAACTAAACCACCTGGTGCTCAGACCGTGTCCACAGTTCTTCTTATCATCACGTCAGTGTGAATGTTTCCCAAGATTTAAAACTCGTTCTATCATCACAAAGTCGAGCGTCAGAAATCCCTGCGTCCCACCGGCCCTGTTATTTAATTCAATCACATTTCCACAAGATGAATTATTGAAAGGAAACCAACTTGAGGAGCTGTAACCCTCAAAGTGTTTTCTGTCACCAGAATATTTGTTCCCTGAGTTTGGAAGAAGTGAATAATTATTATTTTTGTGTGTCTGTGTAGAGATTTCACAACGCCTCCTCGTTTCAAGCCCAATACTGATGATTCATAAATGCAACCATGTTTGTGGTTTATTATTATTATAATTATTTTAACTGGACGATAAATGTCTAATCCAACTAATAGTTAAATTCTGATCATTTAGAATAAGTTGAGAAATTTTCCTCCAGTCAAGAAATTCATGTAAACTGCATGAATATTCAATTAAAAATAGCAGGAAGAATAAATTGCAGAAGCTCTGATATTAGTCGGACATTAATTCAGATAAATCATGATTCTGCTCTGGTTGAGTGTTGTTGGGTTTCAGCTTCACCTCGAACACGCGGCCGTCAAACCAAACGTAGAGAAGCTCAGACTCAGCAGCTGTTTCCTTCTTGAGTCGTTCTCGTCTCTAATGTTCACTGCTACGCTTCATTAGCTTGTGAGAGCGACTCAAACCTCCAGAGGCTGAGACGAGGTCGATGACAAGAGGCTCACGCTGGGAGGAATATACATCGTGAAATCTGAAATCTCCTGCACCGAGGACAGGTCCACTTTTATCAATACGTCCTGTCGGCGTGGCGGGTTGGGAGAGTTCAGGGATTCATCGGTTTTATATTCAACCAAGTGGTTTAAAAAAAGAGACGAGATCACGTGGGAGAGAGACACAGTGAGAATAACACCTCAGCTGCTTGTGGGGGATCCTGCAAACTGTGGGAAGGTGAAGAGGAAAGTTGTGATGAGATCAACGTGTCGGCGGAGGTGATGGAGCCTGAGTGCAGGGTCATGACAGAAAAGACCTGCGGGCGAGAGAAATGGAGATGGATGAATATAAGCTGATTAGAGGTGGAGGATATAAACCACCGAAGATGAGAGGGGAGTTCAGAACCCTCCGCCCCAAATCTCAAATGTGCAGGAGGCGGCTGCAGGAGGCGAGCGGCCAACTTCAGTGATTGGACCTCGCTGCTGGGAGTGTGCTTCACAGAACCTGAATTACAGAACTCGGGGGAAGGGAGGTGGTGCAGAACAGAGAAGTTAATCCTAAAGACAGGCTGACGGAACCAAGGTGGACGGGCGTGAAGAAAAGTCCAAACTCAGAGTTCAGGCAACAGAATGTAGGAAAACGTCAGGAACACGAAACAAGGAGAGACTGGAACTGAAGAGAGACTGGACCTGAAGAGAGACTGGACCTGAAGAGACTGGAACTGAAGAGAGACTGGACCTGAAGAGAGACTGGATCTGAAGAGAGACTGGACCTGAAGAGACTGGGACTGAAGAGACTGGATCTGAAGAGACTGGAACTGAAGAGACTGGACCTGAAGAGACTGGACCTGAAGAGACTGGAACTGAAGAGACTGGAACTGAAGAGACTGGAACAAGGAGAGACTGGAACTGAAGAGACTGGAACTGAAGAGAGACTGGACCTGAAGAGAGACTGGACCTGAAGAGACTGGGACTGAAGAGACTGGATCTGAAGAGACTGGAACTGAAGAGACTGGAACTGAAGAGACTGGACCTGAAGAGACTGGACCTGAAGAGACTGGAACTGAAGAGAGACTGGAACTGAAGAGACTGGAACTGAAGAGAGACTGGAACTGAAGAGACTGGAACTGAAGAGACTGGAACTGAAGAGACTGGAACAAGGAGAGACTGGAACTGAAGAGAGACTGGACCTGAAGAGACTGGATCTGAAGAGACTGGAACTGAAGAGACTGGAACTGAAGAGAGACTGGACCTGAAGAGACTGGATCTGAAGAGACTGGATCTGAAGAGACTGGACCTGAAGAGAGACTGGATCTGAAGAGACTGGACCTGAAGAGAGACTGGATCTGAAGAGACTGGAACTGAAGAGACTGGAACAAGGAGAGACTGGACCTGAAGAGAGACTGGATCTGAAGAGACTGGACCTGAAGAGACTGGATCTGAAGAGACTGGATCTGAAGAGACTGGAACTGAAGAGACTGGACCTGAAGAGACTGGACCTGAAGAGACTGGAACAAGGAGAGACTGGAACTGAAGAGACTGGACCTGAAGAGACTGGACCTGAAGAGACTGGAACTGAAGAGACTGGACCTGAAGAGACTGGACCTGAAGAGACTGGACCTGAAGAGACTGGATCTGAAGAGACTGGATCTGAAGAGACTGGACCTGAAGAGACTGGAACTGAAGAGACTGGACCTGAAGAGACTGGACCTGAAGAGACTGGATCTGGAGAGACTGGAACTGAAGAGACTGGAACAAGGAGAGACTGGAACTGAAGAGACTGGACCTGAAGAGACTGGAACTGAAGAGACTGGACCTGAAGAGACTGGACCTGAAGAGACTGGATCTGAAGAGACTGGAACTGAAGAGACTGGACCTGAAGAGACTGGAACTGAAGAGACTGGATCTGAAGAGACTGGACCTGAAGAGACTGGAACTGAAGAGACTGGACCTGAAGAGACTGGACCTGAAGAGACTGGAACTGAAGAGACTGGAACTGAAGAGACTGGAACAAGGAGAGACTGGAACTGAAGAGACTGGACCTGAAGAGACTGGATCTGAAGAGACTGGAACTGAAGAGACTGGAACTGAAGAGACTGGAACAAGGAGAGACTGGAACTGAAGAGACTGGAACAAGGAGAGACTGGAACTGAAGAGACTGGAACTGAAGAGACTGGACCTGAAGAGACTGGAACAAGGAGAGACTGGAACTGAAGAGACTGGAACTGAAGAGACTGGACCTGAAGAGACTGGAACTGAAGAGACTGGACCTGAAGAGACTGGAACTGAAGAGACTGGAACAAGGAGAGACTGGAACTGAAGAGACTGGAACTGAAGAGACTGGAACAAGGAGAGACTGGAACTGAAGAGACTGGACCTGAAGAGACTGGAACAAGGAGAGACTGGAACTGAAGAGACTGGAACTGAAGAGACTGGAACAAGGAGAGACTGGAACTGAAGAGACTGGAACTGAAGAGACTGGACCTGAAGAGACTGGAACAAGGAGAGACTGGAACTGAAGAGACTGGAACTGAAGAGACTGGACCTGAAGAGACTGGATCTGAAGAGACTGGACCTGAAGAGACTGGATCTGAAGAGACGAACTCACGAGCTGCGTGTGTTTGTTCCCATGTTTCATTTGATCTGTTAGTTTTGGTTTCACTTTGTAATTTAGGGTTTAAAGAACTTTGTCTGACATACGCACGTCCTGTCGTCATCACGATACTTGACTCTGATTGGTCGACAGCAGCCTCTTGAATACTTCATGACAGATGACGTCATCCAGAGAGGAGCGATTGTTTAAAAGTCAAATCAAAAGAAAAACATCTTTACATTCTGAAGCCACTGGATCCTACTGACTGCAGAATGAGTATTTTTGTATGAAAAACTTCCTGTAGCCTTCATTTTGATTTTGTTGGTACTTTCTTCTTGAGTATTTCCTCTTCAACTCTTCTCAATAACAATATTCATACTTTGCATCACTTCCTGTGGCTCCTCAGTGATCTCCTCATGTGTGTGCAGGTGGAACTCAGACGACTGGGAGTATTGTACCAAAACCTGCAGCAGCCTGGGTTTTCAGATCCGGACCGTCCGCTGCGTGCAGCTGCTCCACGACAGCACCAACCGCTCAGTGCACAGCAAATACTGCAGCGGCGAGAAGCCCGAGAGCCGGAGGCCGTGCAACCGGGTCCCGTGTCCGGCGCAGTGGAGGAGCGGCGCCTGGTCTGAGGTTCAGTATCCACATATATATTATATTATATTTACTTTCAACTCTCACAGTCTGCTCGGATTCAGGTTTACACTTTGGGCCTCAGCTCTCGACGTGGTCCCGTTCAGGAGGAAACAGATTTTCAAAGGAGATTTCCTTCCACATTCACCGGGATCGGAGTCTAAAAACCGTCTGGGACGTATCAGCTCCACCAAAGCATCCATCCTGTGATTGTTGCTGCAGGGTTTGCACATCACAAACGCCCACGATTCAAAGTTTTATTTAATCTTTTTTCTATTTCTAAATGAGGCCAGGTTGAGCTTGTTTCAGAGTAGTTTGTATAAAGTGTCCCGTCACGTCTGGAGGAAAGACATATTCCTACTGCACCTGTTATCAAAGGCTCACACTTAAAAAGGCTGCTGTCACGGAGAGATGCAATTAAACAAGAAACACAAGATGTTTGTGCCCAAAATAAAAACACAAGTCCCGTTAATAAGAAACAACTTTTCCACTTCCGCAGACCTGCTCAGCACAAAGTGGATGTGATTGATTAAAAACTTACTCAAACTGTTGGATACAGTTCACAAATCCATGTGAAAAGTCTGTGATTTTATTTTAGTAGAAACTCTGATTGTAATTTGTTGAAAATTGGGGAGAAGTTGGACCAAAAGCCCAAAAGACAGGATGTGGATAATGTCCAAAAATCTTTGCACCAGATGCAGCAAACAAAGTTTTAGCTCAGGAACCAACAGCAGAGTTTTCTCCACGTTCTCCACGTTCTGTTAGAAAGTGACTTTATTCAGTGACGTTACATTCCCTCCTTCCTGTGTGAGCTGCCTGCATCATGTCCTCTGTGGCCTCCCTCTGTCCTGATGCTCGTGAGTGAGTCTGTGTTCGCTGTCGTCCTCAGTGCTCCGTGACCTGTGGCGAGGGGATGGAGAGGCGTCTGGTCACCTGCCGGATCGGAGACCAGTGCAACGGAGAGAAGCCTGAGAACGTGAGATCCTGCAGACCTGGACCCTGTCACGGTGAGGACGTCAGAACCGAAGCAGGAGAAATGCATTCTCCAGTTTCATTTCTCCTCCAGAGTAAAAGCACTTGTGCTAAAAGGAAGGCACTCAGAAGTGCATTAGTGTTGTATTGGATCAGGCTGAGCCACGAAACTTATCAAAGAGAAATGAATAAGTGTATGTTTGTTAGTAAGTTTCCCTCAAATGACAAATAGCAGATCTTTAAAGGGTTTTATTTTGGACCCGTGAAAGCGTCTCTCTGTTGTCCACGGCTTTGATACCAAAGTGTCTGTGGGTTGGAACACTGATTTAACCTGGACTCCGTCCCACTGTGACGGAGCCACACATTCAGAGCTGCTCCCAGTCTGAGCCTCTCATGTGTCAGTGGTCACCAAGGCACTCTTTACCATTTACATTTTTCCTTGCACACTGAGTCTGATGCGTTTTTATTATTCTGTGCGATCTGAAGCTTGGCAGCAGGAGAGAGACGACGTGAGGCTCTTTAAAAAAAGGAAAATCAAAGGAGCTGTGAAATTATCCTGATCGCTCCCGAGTCTATTTCAGGACGTCGGTTAACTAGAAACACTCTGCAGCCGTGTTGTCTTCACACGGAGCTTTGTGCCGTGAGACGGGTCCATCTCCTCGAAGGCCAGTTTGAAGACGTTTGTAAGTCCGGTGGCTCTGAGAGCTCAAACAACAAATCAAACCTGCTCTGAAAACTCTATTGACGATGTTAAAGTGACACAACGTGAGCTCGTATTCAATATTTAAAGTCTGACAATTTCAGACCAAGTCTACGGACGAAAGATCTGTAGCATTACAGTGGAGTTGAAATCAGTTGGAGAGTAGCAGCTGTCATTTTAAGATTCTGAACACAGTCGTGTTGAAACAGGTTGAAACTGGGTTCAGTTGAGCAGCCGAACACATTTTATGATCAGAGTTTTCTGGTTCTGGGGATCAGAGGAGAGCAGCTGTCGTCCTCCGCTTAGATCTGTGTCCAGGTCCACAGACGTTTCTCACACTCAGCTCACACTGTTTGCTCTTCAACTTTCAGATGAGCCGTGTAATGGGGACAAGTCCATCTTCTGCCAGATGGAGGTCCTGGCACGGTACTGCTCGATTCCGGGCTACAACAAGCTGTGCTGCGACTCCTGCAGCAGGCGCAGCGGATCCCTGACCATGTCGACAGAGACGGAGGAGCACGTCCGCTTCGGATCGGCCTCCCAGCTGCTGGAGACGTTGACAGCGTCAGTCGCAGCCAACGCCACTCGCAGCGGGAAACAGGGCAAAGGATCCGTCACGTCAGCTGCGAAACACACCACCACCCTTGCTCCGCTCAAGAAACCCCCGTCAAAGATCACCACGGCGCTGAGACGGGCCCCGCGACACATGGCCCTCACCGGCAGGAAGCTGGCCGCCATGGCGCCCTCTCCCCTGGCAGATCTCGGCGAGGGTCAAAGGTTGAGCAGCTCCACAGATCGCCGGTGGCCAACAGCGTATTCTGAAGTGGAGAGATGAAAGTGACACCTTCCCCTCAGGACTCCTTATGCACAGAAGATCCTCCGGCTCCATCCTGAGTCTTCTCAAGCCAAAAACACCACCGAGAAAAGTGCTGGTTCACTTTGTTAACAGTTTTCCATTTCTGCCCCCGAACCCCTGAGCTCCCACAGGGTTCGAACCAAAGCTGGTGTGTCACTTCGCCCTCACGCTAAATATTTAGATCATTTCAGGTGAAGGGGCACGAGGACTGGAGGGAATTTTCCGCTGTGTCAGATGAAAAACTGAAGGAGAAAGCAGGGAAACAAAATAACCAAAGGACAGTTTAATATTCACAAGACGCCTGAATCTGCTGCAAACTCTCTCACACGTTATATCATAATGAAAATCTTAATTCCGGTCAGACTCTCGACGAGTGATGAAGATTTCCTTCATGACACCTTTTAATGTCACTCTCTGATTGGCCTCTTCTCTGGTCTTGTCATTTAATAAATTGAAGCCCCCCCGGATGTGCAGATTCACTTTTTGGAAAATGACTCGACCACAAAAAAGAAAATCCAGGACAGAAATAGACTCGGGAACCAGAGCGTGAACTTGTCTTCTTGTAAAAAATAATCCCAACACAACATTAATTCTTACGTTCGCCAGGTTCTTAAGCTAAATCCCACATTTAGAGCTTTTTAATAACACCCTGCACACTTTGTCTAAAGTGATGAATTCCCTCGTGTCTGTGATTTCTCTTCTCAAAGATCCAGAACAAATCATCTGATACAGCTGAAAATCCCCTTTCACTCTAATGCAACAGCCATTTTCTTGCCAAAATACACAGATCCAGTCGCTGCTGTGGTCGCTGCACATCCAGAGTCAGACGTCAGAATGCACCAGTGAAGACCAGTAGGACAATGGCTTTAGTTGTATAGTTGTTTTTATATCCAGCGATGTCTGTTGAGTGGCACTCTTTATGTTCTATGGAAATGGGTATTTATAAAGGTTCCTGTAAATACTGTACATGAAAATATCAGTATTATTTAAAAAAAAAAAAAGAAGCTAAGGATACTTTCAAACACCCGTTTTTTTTTTTTTTTAAATCAAGAATAACAGAAATTCTTCTGAATGTTTCAGCAGCAAAACGATGAATGAATCGAATCTGCTGTTTGACTGAATATTTAAAACATTTTGGGAAATATTCTCTTTAACTAACGAAGAGTCAGAGCAGAAGATCGAATCCACTCGTGTGGGCAAACTAAATATGAAGCTAAAGAACTAAATCAGCATAAAGACGACGACTGAAGTTTGATGCCTCTTGTTTTACTTATTAGTAAAAAAACTCCAAAGATTGTAGCTTCACATTCAGAATATCAACATGAGGGTTTCAGAACACGTGGTCGACCTGCTTCTCGCTGAGAGGGTCTGAAGCTGTCGAGTTAAAGAAGGGAACTACGTTAGGGAACTGTTCTCAATGCTATATGTTTCTTACAGTAGACTCTCGTTCAGCTGAGAATTTAACCATTCATCTAACGTGTGCTTCTCTTTCACATGATGTGACCTGGAAACACACACACACGTCCCTGAAATGGGATTTTCTACAGCGACACATTCAAACACACAATAAAGCTGCATTAAGCCATTTTTGACCACTAAGGAAACAGACCTGAAAGCATCTGCTTGTTTCCTGCTCAGAGGAAACAAGCACTTCCCACTATTTCACATCTCTGTCAGATACTTGTTTCACTTTTAGCTCCGGAGTTGGTCTCCACCAGCTGCTCGGAAGAATCTGCGGCTTTTCAGCTGCTGGATTTTTCCACCGTTTTTTTCACCAGTTACCTGTTCTATGTTATAATAATGTTAAAAGCCGTGTGGATCTGCAGAGGTGGATTGTTTAACTCCGGGGTTCAGACATTTTCACATCACACACCTATTTAAATAATTTATACATCAAAAATCTGCTTAATGGAGCTTTGGGCCTGTTCCAGTCCTCAGGCTGAACAAGGCTCTGTTGTACGTTTTGTGTTTTCCGGGACAAGAAGCTGGACTTTCAAGACTTTTTACTGTATGTGGAACGTTGTTTTTCTTCAAAGTATTTACTGAATGGCTTTTTTTAATGGTGAAAGGTTCCGAAGAGAAAAGCTATTTATTTAAAGGATTTCCTCACAACCACCATGCATCTGACTGCAATAGCAAAAAAAAACACAGATTTGTGTTTTCAGAAATAGTTTCGCAACTACTCACACTCACTCCTGTGTGCCAATGTATAGTACATGTATATAGCATTGAGTACATGAATATTTATTGAAAGTGAAAAGGTCCTGCTTTGTTTTTACAGCATGTGAGGAACTGATCAATAAGCTGCAGCCGATAAACCATTGAAACCTGATCGACTTGTTTTTCATCCACACTTTCTCATTTTAACTGGATTTCTTTTTTTTTTAAATAAAACACGCGATAGACTAGATGACATTGTTTTTTCTGCAAAGAATTAGATGTAAATTTACAAGCTCAACGTTGAGATGTTTTTGTCAGAAAGCTGTTTTCTCACAGCTGTTTCGTAGGAAGAAGTGAACGCAGCTGTCGCATCGCAGCGACGCGTACCGAGACGAGTGCTTTATTATAACCAGTAAAACATAACTAGTGTAGAAGCAGTGAAGTTGTTTTTTATGCTGTGTGTAGTTTTTCTAACCGTTGGACATTTCCCCTCCCCAGTTTCACGTCTGTTACTCGCTGCCTCTGCAACGTGCCGACGTCGTAGAGCGCTTGTGCGGAGACGTAGGATCGTTGTAGGTGTTTCATTGACAATCCCTGAGCCTCAGACAGATATTACTGCATAGGATTCTCCATGTACTGTACCGATACCCCCTGTACTGCCCATGTAACCCGACTGTCACACACTCTCTGCTCTATCTGCTTTTCCATGTATTTGTGTAGATTGAAGTGTACACTACTGATACTGTTTGTTGTAATGGGGAGCACATAGCAATAAAAGATATGATCAACTACTTGGAGTTCTGTCCTGATTCCACCTGCAGCGTCTGGGAGGTTCAGTCCTGAACGCCTTAAAGGAGACGTGATGCTTTTTAGACGAGGTTTTTGTGTTTATGGTAAAAAGTCTGCAACAGATTTGGGTTTAAACCGGGAAGAACTTTGGTGGTTTTAGTGAAAAGAAAACTCAAAAAGCAGATGACACGAGTTTAAATACTTTATATTCAAAGGGAACAGCTGCTTCCAACATCTTCAGCTGCACACACACCAAACTGCAGCTGCCACATCTGTGGAGAACTTTAACATTTATACACATCGCTGCTGATCGGACATCAGACCAAACAACGCTAATGCACAATGTGTGGTGACCTGGAAGTGACCTGGAAGTGACCTGGAAGTGACCTGGAAGTGACCACTTGTGTTTGCATGTCTCTGTTTCCTGCTCATTGCACCAATAAACCTCATTTGTGTTCACAAAGAGCGAATGATGTCGTTTTCAGCCTGAGTTCACGAGTGTGTTGTGAAGAGACGGAGCGGGAGGAGGAGCTGAGTGAATTAATGTGTGGAGCTTCACAATGAAAGTACTTCACACACAGCGTTTAGTTTTATTGTGAAGCTGAAGCAGGTCAGAGGTCGTCAGCTGAGTAAAGAACGTCCTTCCTTCAGGTCCAGGACACATCGCAGGTGAAAGACGTCGGGAGGAGGCGTCAGGGAAGAAAAACGATATTTAATCCAAAACAAGGAGAATTTTCTTCACTGTCTCGATGAGAAAACCAGGTTTATTTCAGGTATTTGTATTTATGAGTGTGAAATCTGATGTCGCTGTTATGAATGTAAGTGGACTGACCTTTGAGCTGTTTTATAGATATTATCTCTAATCCACTTCAGCACCATGTTATTACAGCGGAGGCCGTGTGTGATCTATTTAACTAGATGCCGTATTGATTAATAATAATCAATACAGTGGGTTTTACGTGTGTAGTGAAGTTATTTAATTACAATAATGAAACCTGAGATATTACACATGATTGCAATAAATGAGGTTTTTCTGAAATAATCACATCTCCGACCAAACAGCTTCAGTCACGTTTATTAACATCTGGGCTGTGACGCAGGGTTTGAGCCTCTGTGGCTCACACGCACATTATTACATGTTATTTACAGGCTTTATGGATTCAAAGCTGTAAGGTCTTCCTGTTCCAATTAGGTGAAACTGCAGTGAATGAAAATGCAGCTGCTCACACAGGCATCGATGACACGCTACGATAATTATAGCACGAGTTAAACCCTCGTACAAATATACATCAGAATATAGGAAACACAATAAGACATAATGAAACGTCCTCGTAAGGATGAATGAAAGGCAGATGGATGAGGAGGAGAGTCGGAGACACGGAGGTTACGTCAGTGATTCTTCCTGTTAAGACACTCAGTGCTTTTCGAGGGAGTGAATCCCTGCAGCCGCATTTAAACTAATCACTTCAGTAACGTCTCTTATTACTTTCTTAATCATCCAGAAATGGAATTTGACTCAGTCTGAATTCTAATCCACTAGCTGCCACTAAGAGGTCAAACAGAGGCGTGCGGCTGTGGCCCGGCATCGACCTGCCGGACCAGAGGGTTGGAAACTGACGGAGGATTTAACCTCAGGTCAAAAAAACACATCAAACCGAAACAGACAGAAGCTTCTTTCACAAAGAAACCAACATGAGGGAAGAGCGCTGGTCACAAGAGATCGAGACAAACTGGAAACAGGAACAATAATGAGGCTCAGGTCCAACACATCAGGATGGGAATCGAACACCGGGGCTGGATGTGACACCTCCGTGTCGGCCGGAGATGGTGACGATGAAGAGGAGGATTTACAAGCTTTCACCAGAAGCTTCCTCCGTAACGTTTGAACAGTTCAGACAAACGGCTGCAACAACACTTCCTGTTGGAGAGTCGACCAAGTGGCGAGTGAAACTGATGAGTGACAAAAATCCACGAAGTCACACAACAAACACAAAGTTAAAACACGTCGAGTGAGAGAATCAACAAAACCCTGACATGTGGAGACTGATCACATGATCCCTGTCTGTTACAGGGTTAACGACAGTTCATCAAACTGTTAGAAAACCAGCACAAATGATATCTACAACAATAATTCATACTGGATTAGTCTTGTTTGCTTCTCTAATCTCAATAAGGATCCAGATTATGTGCCACTGACATTTAATTCTTCCTTTTTATCGCTGCAGTCTCTTTTCTCTCAGTTCAATGGGATTAGATGGAAAAACGGATTTCTACGAGAGACGATTGTGACGGGGAAAGAAAATCCCAAATATTTGTGCTATAAACCGACTTTGTTCCAGAAATGATTCTGATTCCCGCTCAGGGCTTCTCTTCACCGAGGAGACGAGAGCAGCAGCAGGAGCAGCAACTTCTCCACAGATAATCATGACGTCTCAGAGAAAGTCCCACGGCTGCAGACTTCAGCTCATGTGAGCCTCGGACGTCTTCCGGGAGATATCACGAGACAGCGCCAACGCAAGCGGAGACTCTCCACGCTCCGTGATGAAACCAGGAAGTGGCAGACAGGGTCCAGTCTCATTAAAGCCACGTGGACGTTAATTGGTCTGACGGCAGCTTGACCAAGATAAACCGAGGAGCAGCAGTGTGACGTCAGAGCCACAGGTCAGATTGGTCTCATTGTGTTGCTCACGACGCTCGCAGCCAGAAGCCGCTGTGCGTGACTGATGAGCTTTCATCCTGTGAGCTGACGAACTGTAAACTGCTCTGCACTTGGGTGGCGGCTTCCAGCGACGCAGCAGAAACGTGACGACTCCGACCGTCAGATCCAACGTCTCAGTCCATGAGTCTGTAGATCCACCTGCTGCAGAACCACCTGACCTATCTACTGATGCTGGAGTTCAGGGCTGTGATCCAACACGGAGCTCGTGAGGATGAACACTGTGACCAACGACTCCGTGTCTCGTGGCTCCGTCCACACCAGTGACGAGAGGGAAACACATTTACTCTCATCAAGTGCTGGTTTGAAGAGCTCGTACTTTACCTGAGTGATTCTCACTTCAGCCAATTTATATTTATACACCACTATAAATATTGTACTTTAAAAGAGTATGATCCATTCATATCACAGGGCCCGGCATACGGAGACAAACAACCAGTAGAGCAAAGAGAAGAGAAAATACACCATGAAAACAGATAATGATAAAAACAAGCTACAACATAAAACACTATGAATCCAGCAGCAGGCAGCGACACAGGGTTGAGCTGCACAAAGAGTTCCTGCTGGTTTTCAGAAGAGGGTTTGGTTGCCAGACGGACTCTGAGTCCTCTCCCATCTTCAACTGGAGGTTTACTGGGTGCGTCCACCAGGGAGGAGATCCAGGGGTCAACCCTGAACTCACCACACATCCAATCTGTCCTGAACGTTCGACCTGACCTGACGGATCTAAATACACGTTACAGCTTTTTATGAATATAATTAAATGAAGCTCTGGAACCAACAACACGACACAGCAGCTGTCTCCTGACAAAGAGAAGAAGCTTTTATGGCTGATTTCATATTTCATCGACGTGGCGACGTGGCGAAACAGTCATCAGTGACTGTTTCTATCGACAGAATTTGCCGCGTGTTCAGCCCGAAGCAGGAATCCGTCCCAGTGGCCGGCTGCCGAGGGACGGGCTCAGTCCCTGTGGACCTCTGCATGACAGTGTCTTCGATTGTGTGAGTTCGTCTGAATCAGTTTGTCACAGATGTTCCTGATGATCGACTGGGACGACGTGCACTGGTTTGACCTGAGGTGAAACTGTGGTTTTCTGTGCACATCTCACTGTTTTCTTCTTTGTCTGCTGGAAAGAGCAGTGACAAGGGTTTGTAATGCGTCCAAACAAATTTACAGTTTACTCTTTTGTATGTGTTTACTCACCTGAACTTATATTAAACTCACAGAACTTTGGCAATCCAACATTACAAATCATTTTTAAACGTTTTCTCTCTGCCTCACCACGCTAAAGCAATCGTCTCCCAGCCCTGGATTTAATCTGGGATCCTCCCCACGCACCACAGGACATGTTTGGGATGCTAATAAAAGACATTTCACAGAAGCTGAAAATTAATTTCTGTGTGTATCACCGTGGTGATGATGACTTCTGTGAACCGCTTTGCAGCCACTTTGCATTTCCAGCCGTCTCACAGGGAGAAATCTTCCGTGCAGACGTGTGAATCTCTCCAGAGAGTCGTCCCAGTTCACCGCGGGCCCGGCTGCAGCCGCACACACCTCACTGGTCAATAACCAGTCATATCATCCATTCAGTGGGAAGGGAAATCAGTGACTGTGGTGGAATCATGATGAGGATGAGTGAGGACCATTCTCTGCCAGTGGGTGAGCTGCTCTGCCAATTACTCCACAGATCATCCACTCACCTGCTCCAGCACATTAACTCCCGTCCTTGCTTGACCTTCTTGTTCTGTGGCTTCAATCAAACGCTCATGCGAGTGTTGAATCTGTCTTTTGAACCTCCTGCTCTACTTTGTCTCCTGCTGCAGTCTGTGACTCTCGGCTCCCTCAGATCCTCTGTGACCTGGATTCCCTGTAAAACCTGGACTCCCCCTCGCTGGACTCTGCTGTGGTTTGGTGGTTCGGGTCTGTTGTCACTACATTTCACTGTGTTTGTAGACATGGATGATTTGTAGGGGGAAGCTGTCCCCTTTGAACAAAAATAATCCCCCCCTCCATAACCTGCCAATTCTCTCTCAGCCATCCTCCCGAGAGAGAGAGAGAAAGCTGAGCATGAGCAGGAAGAGAATTATCCACAGATGAGCATCCGACTAAATCACAGGAGCCACAGTTTATCTTTAGGAGTTGAAACCGAACGGCATCAGGACTCTTTGCTTCTCTCCACCACAGACACATTACCCATCTGCAGCAAAGGTTATAACATCCATATATGTGAGACAGTCCCTGGCAGGCACGCAGGCACGATCCAGCATAAACCTGTGGAGCTGTTACAACGAGAAAACAATTATCTACTGTCGCCAACCTGAAGATGTAATACTCACACCGAGTTTGGTGAAAATCGTACCATGTGTTTGTGGTGTTGTTTCCTGCTCTTATCAGAATCCTGACTCATTATCTTCACCTCACTTCATCCAATCTCTTCCACTTAAAAGACGATTAAAGGACATTTCAAGACCTTAAAAAACTGAAAAACACTGACTTGTTTTGGTTGGAAATAAAGGAGATTTGAAAACTAGCAAATGTTGCTGCAATAAGACCTCGATGAGGCTTAGTGTGGATATTTAAATACTATCTAAGATAAGATAAGATAAGATTTTTTGAACCACTGCTGCCATTTCTCTCTGGTTCCATTTCGGGGACGTGAAGCTCCACTGGGCCTGAATGACACAGTCTATGTTCTGGAGTATCAGCTGTGTTGTTGTGGAGTCTGTGTGCACGGCTGCTCTGACTCCACGCCACTGGAGCTGGTGCTTATTCACTGGGTTTATTAATTCTGCCTCACCGCTCCCCCCCCCCCCCCCTCCTCTTTAATCTGCCTTATTAGACAAACTGCAGGGAGCCGTGCCACTGAACCCTGTGTGTGATGAAGCTCCGCTCGCTCGCTGAGGAAACGACTTGGTTCTGCAGACGTGGTTCTTCTGTTGGAACCAGGATCTGCAGCGAGAGTCGAAATCATAATATTATTAATGAATTCATCATTTGATTGAAGGAGACTCAGAGAAACCGTAACTCGTAAGTGACGCTGTCAAAGAAATGCGGAAGGATTATGAAGTGTATAATTTATTATACTTGAGAAAAGTGCCCCCACATTGTACTTGACTTAATGCTGAGATGGTTCAAGTTAAAGAGTTTACAACTTTACTCACTTGTACTTCATGTGACTTTTTACAACTTTAAGAGAGAGATGTTGTACTTTATGGTTCTTTACATATACCAGAAAAACTATATTTGCTTAATTTCTTTAATACAAATGAGCGTCTTATGAATTCAGATTTTGTAATATAGTTTCAAGGCCATGGATATAACGATAAAATATATATTTTATACACAATATTTACGATATATACACATATATGTGTGTGTGTGTATTATGCAGGACCTTGGAAACTGTGAAAAGTATATTTTTAATTGTAAGTATTTTCACATTCTGCTATTTTCTGAATGTTTTTTTAATGTTTTCATCAATGTCATTAACAAAACTGATCCTTACAATGAATTTCGATTATTTTTTTAACCCCAACTTCTTTTCTTGTATATTTTTTGTCACACATTTAGCTTTAAACACACTCCATAGGAGCTGGTGGCAGTGGTGCTCCAAAGGTTAGAAGAAGAAGAAGAAGAAGAAGAAGAGGAAGAAGAAGAAGAAGAAGAAGAAACACCTGAGATCTTGATCTTGATCGTTTCAGTGTTTTCAAGCTTATTCAACAATCATTGATTCCTTTGAGAAGAAGAGGTTCAGTTAACAGATGTCATTTGTCTTCATCAGGAAGTTGATGCTGGTTTTTAGTTAAAGATCATTTAGTGCAGGTGTTGAGCTAATTAGTTTGGCTAAGTGTAGCTTGTTAGCATGTGAATGTGTTGTCAGTAGTGATGCTAACTCAAGTCAGCTGTTCGTTAACCTGGTTCATGACTGAAGAGACTGAGTTAACACCTGAGGTTTATTCATGTGTCCAACATGGAGGAGAAGCCTTCACTGACTCTGGATCATCACTGGTAAGTTCAGCTTCTGGGTCATGGTTCATTATTATGATTGTGTATATGTACATTTATTAATTAATTTATATATATTATTTTATATGAGAAGGTATGTATATTGAGAAATCTTAAATTATTATTACTATTAGTGGTAGTAGTAGTTTATATAACCTGTCTCCAGCTCCTGTGGACACGTCACAGAGTAAGAAAAACAAAATAAAACTCAAAGAATAAAATGTTTTACAAACGGTTTTAATGTAAAAACTAAAAGTTCACTCAGCTTGATCTGCAGATCAAATATACACGCACATGAGTCAGGATGGTTATTACTTTTCAATAGTTGACAGCAAATGGAATTTAGACTCATTATTCACTCTGTGACATTTATTCCTGAAACTGAATCAAGATCGATTTGAACCGTCTCTGAACTCCCAGCGAACCGTTTAGCCTCTCGTTCTGTTTCCTGCCTTGTCCTTGAACAAGAAAACGATTCCAGTGAACGTGTCTGACACAGAACTCGCTGACAGAAGAAGAAGAAGAAGAAGAAGAAGAAGTCGTGTCTGCCTCACTCGAGGGAATCTGCACTTCCTCCCGTTGGCCCCGGTGCAGCTCGTTAGCTTCACAGCCTGTCAGTCCGTTCACAGCACGGCCGTCTTCCCTCATCAGGCACTTTGTACAGACACAGGTTGTGGTGTGTGTTCTTAGACTGACTAGTTGTGTGTTTGCAGGTGAAAGTCCGCTCCTCTGACCTGACCCGGTTCCTCTGCAGCTCCAGAAGTCGACTAAAGACAGATCGTTCCATGAGGTTTGAATAAATGTAGCTTGAGTTTGACTGAAACATCAGTGACTCGAAGGTTTGGTGAACTCCAGACACAAAGTGCAGCGTCTGTTCCAAACCTGCCTGGTTACTTGTGTCTGTGGTGAAGCTGGGTGCAGGTTCCTCACGTTATAGATGGAGTCAGTCGATGCAGTTTGACACATCTGCAGTGGATTCGGAGCTCTTCTTAATTTCTCCATTTAATGTCCCCTCATTTTGCATCGATCTCATTTTATCTTTCTGGGTGTGTTTGTATCTCTGGTGGTTTTGTTTCAGTTCGGTCCGTGGCTGCTTGTGGAGGCACATTCGTTTACAAACCCGGTGTAATGTCACTGTTCTGCTGCTGTTCTGGATCCTGTTGTGTTGTTTCCACTAATCTACGTTGAGGAGGTTACTCTACAAACACTGAGGGAGAGAAGAGGTTTACTCTTGGTTGTTGTTGTGTGAATTATTTGATGGATAGAATAATCATGTGCTTGGTGAATAGAGAAAAACAAACAATTTGTGTGATGGAAATCGTGGCGAACTGTTTTTCTGTCCTCTTCTTGTTCTTTGACTCGAGGATGAACTTTTCAGATTTTCGTCATCAAAGGTCTCTTCCCACAAAATGTGTAGCTTCCTCATTTAAATTTCCTTATCGTCTTTTGTAAAAATCTCTTCTCTGCCCTGAGCACATTCTGATGCCTTCATTCTACAGCCTCTCCTCTTTGTATGTCTTTGTGAATCAAGTGAAAATGAATCTGAAGGAAGCCAAAGTAAATCTGACGAAAAGTTTGCACAATAGAAATTCCTATGGATTAGAGGCTTAGCTGTGTAAGTTCCAGGTTTGTTTATTTCTGCTGGAAGAGGATGGATCATCAACAGACTGTATTTTCCTTAACAGGCTGCTAATGCAGAATTATGAAATGAAACATGAAATATTACAACCATTTTAAGGAATGAGGTTACTCGATGTCTCGGGGCGATCAGGACGTCGTCTCTTCCAGCTCCGTCTCTTGGAATTTCATCATTTGTTGTAAAACTCTGCAGCGTCGCCAGGAAGTGGGTCTAATGTTGTTTTACTCCTCCTGAGGTCATTGCTAAGTAGCTGCAAATCGGTATATTCAGAATGGCATCTAATAAGAGAGCAATCCATTTATAATTCATCACACTCATAGCTCGGAATTCAATAAGGCGCGGGGGGGGGGGGGGGGGGGGGGGGGGGGGGGCGACTGAGGCTGTGGAGAATACAAATGCAAAATGCAAAGAGGGGAAAAAAACCAACCTGACAAACAGAAGAGAGAAGATTTATGCCCCGAACGAGAGAAGACGACACGTCACAGGCTCTGGAGCTTCATGACACTAATGCATCTGCTCCACAGGTTGTAGTGAAGTGAACATCTGGGCAAACTGGAGCTAATTATCTCTCACTGCAGCTACTTCTCCTACATGGTCGTGTAATACATCATCCGGACTGAGCTGAGATTACAAGCTCATCACAGCAGTAGTAGAAACCCCTGAGTGCGTGCCTGGGTTTTAAATGAATCTTATTTAGAGTTGAAGAAGTTTCGCCGTCTCTAATTCTCTTCTCTGCTGCAAATGTACAGATTCACTGCCGTCTATGTTTTCCCCCTCATTTTAGGACGTGGTTTTAGAGGATTTATGGATTTCAACGTTCAGATCTTGTAATGCTTTGACTCAAACCCTGAGCTCACACTCAAATAGACTCTGCTTGTGCTTGGATTTCCTGATCTTCAGCTCTTCTCTACGTTCACAGATTTCTCCTCAGCTCTTCTGAGATTCTTCTTTTTTAATGTTCATCAAGTTTGTTAGGATTCCTCAACCAATAGAACGCCAGGTGTGGTGATGACAAGCCAAATTGTCCTGCCCTTGTTCTGAGTGTGTTAGCTTTATGTTTTTGACGGTCCCATAAACTTTATTATTACACCTGCTCCCCGGACAAACAGCACCTTCAAGGAGCAGGAGTCCAGCAGGTCGCAGGATCTCAATGTGAACAAAATAGACGTCGCCCTGTTTCTCCTGTATTTTAAATGAACAGCGTCAACAGAACGAGGGAGGGACCATTTCACTTGTCCTCATTACGCTGGCGTTCTATTGGTCGGGCAAACTGAGTGAGCGCAGGAAGTCTCAGGGTGTGAGCACAGGGTTTTGAGTTAAAGCAATTTTACATAATCTGAACGTTTAATCAGTAACTCTCGCTCTAAAATGGAAAGACCACACTGAAGATATAAATAAGAAATAAAGAGAGGAAAAAAAATCCCATTTCTCTGCTGTGAAATTGGTTTTCACCGTCACAACTGGTCAGAGCAGTTCAGTGCGGCTCCCGTGACAATCAACGAGCTGAATTGATAATGTGCACTCGCCGAGCACTTTATTATCAACACCTGAGCAAATGCTTATTGGTGCAGTTATCCAGTCATCGGGCCGTGTTGCAGCAGCGCACTGCACAAAGGATTCCTGCTGATTACAGGTCAGCAGCTTCAGTCGGTGTTCTCAGCGAGCTGCAGGGACGCTGGAGGTGGCGTGATCGCGGCTGTGAGACGGTTTGATCTGAAGCTGCTGCTGATGATGACAGGGTTTATTCAGAATGATGCAACAAACACCCAGTGAGCAGCAGTTCTGTGGAAATGTCTTTTTAGATGAGGATCTGCAGAGAAGATGTGATGCAACCACAGTCAACATGGAGCAGAGTCTCCAGAGGGTTTACATCTTGTGGAATCTTTGACCATGAAGAGCTGTGAGGGACGTTTCTTCACTTCCCTCTGTTTGGAGGCCGGTGCTGTCATCTTGTGCTTCTGATGCCGCTCGGAGCCAGAGTCTGTGCAGCAGCGATCGTGAAGCTGCGTTAGCGAGTTCCCACCGGTGCTCGTGCTCGACCAATCAGGAGTCACGTCCGTCAATCATGAAGTCTCAAGTCTCAACTAATTAAAACCAAACTGATCAGAAACACTTGAACAAACATCAGTGAGATAAGAACGACCTAAAAGGACAGAAACCGTCTGTGAGCACAGTTATTTACGATGTACTTTGACTTTATGGTTTGGTCCGTGTCCCATCTGCTAACATGGAGGAGGTGGGCTTTATGGCCTACAGGGGGCGATCATGATGATTCAGCTTCACTTGTGGGGAGCTGTCACGTCGTCCATCTTTATATAAAGTCAGTGTGAGGAACCGAGGCCAGTTTCAATGACCTTCCCAGTGTGGGTGTTGTGTTCTCAATAAATCGCTGCGTGAGTCAATGTCCTTCACAGGCGAGAGATTATGTGAAAATTGGTTTTGCTTTTGTGTTTGGACCCATAATGCATCGTGGCAGGCCGACCAATCGGCAGGTGACCGCTCCAGAGGTTAGCCGTGCTGTGATGGATAGAATAACGATGCTACTTACAACCTGTGAAACTACCATACTGTAATTGTATCTGTTAGAATAGAGATCATTAATATTTATATATAGAAGCACATTGTTCAGATGAAACCCTGGATTGTATTCACAGCTTGTCAGATACGGCAGCTGAGAGTAATTGAGCTTTAGGGTTCAGTGAACAGTGTCTTGCACATCTGGATATTTGACACATTAGTGAGATGGAGCAGAATCTCGTACACTGTGTCGTGACGATGAATTATCCTCTGGGGACAACAACCAATATGCTGGAGCTTCCGAGCCAAGACAAAACAATTAACGCCAACACTAATCAGAAGTTATGAGAACACTTACATGACGGATGTTTACTTTGTTTGTCTGATTCGCTCCTAACATTTTGTCAGTTTACATCACGAGACGAGACGTAACGTGACGCGCAGCCAGGACGTCCGGGTTCGAGTGACCACAATGAACTTTGAATTAATCGTGATATTGATTTGAAGTCTTATTGCTCAGCCCTGATTCCAGACATTATGTCTTGTCCCTCTCCTGCAGAGTCTATATATTCACATGTGGACTCTGTTTATACCGGTTAGATGCAGCATAATGGAAACACGCTCGCTCTTCCACTTGAATGAAATGTTAATGTCAGTATTTTTCTTTGAAGCATCGCAGCGCTCCTCTTTAATTGTGCTGCTCTGTGCGTTGCCTGTGTCTGACTGGAACCTGGTTGAAGTATACTTCAGTACAGCGGAGGCAAAGCTTCAATTTGTAATTTTCCCATTATAATATGAAACGTTAAACTAGATAATTACAGTCTGTTTGTAGTAAGGGAGTTTCAGTTCAAACACAAATGCATGTGTTAAATGTAAATGCTAACATTTGAATAACAAAGGTCAAAGCCACTTTCAGACATTAAACAAATGGTGAAGAAGCTTTCTGTGGTGCTGCAGCATCGAGACCAGACCAGGGACGAGTTGTAGCATCTAACTGGAAGTCTCCTTTCCTACGAGCTCTGAGGAAGCACACTGGTCTCTGAGTGAGGATAATGGTGAATCTGCTGCTACAGGGTGGTCTTCAAACGGTCTGTGGGATTCCACCGCTAACACTCGTGCTCCCTGAATGCCTGAAGGGGAACCCACTGGTCTTATAACCAGCCTCTTGTGACCAGAGCAAACTGGAGCTCAGTTTATCTCTTCACAGGCTCGGAGGGATGAGGCGCAGGCTAAATGGCTCAACGCTCTGGTCACACATGCTGATTTGATTCGCCGATCAAACAATCGTTTCCTGCGGTGAGGCAAATCGCAGCCTGGCTCCGAGTGGAGTTCAGAGTGGAGAACTTTGTCCTGCGATATTTGCTTTGCATTCATTTGTGTGAGCGACGAAGTCAGTTCTCCACCATCCGTCATTTATCCGCTGCAAACAGTCAGATTTCATAAGCAAGCTGTTAAACGAGCCACTATTTGTACCTCAACTTTGTAATTTGCAGAAAATTACTCAGATGTTCAGATGCGGATACTTTCTTGCAGGTAATTGTGAGAGTTGTTAGTTTAGATTCGAGTTGTGAAAAGTCTGCCCAATTTTCATCTTTACCTTAAATCAAACCGTAGAAAGAAGAACATATTTGCTTTCTTATCCCAGCTCAGGGTTTTTTAAAATCAATTCCTTATTGTTAGTTCTGCAGAAAAAATGTTATTTTACTATTCTCCAGAGTAAAATAGTGATTTCTGTACTCGATGTGCCGCAGTTGATGCATGATGCCTTTTTGTTGTGGCATCTCAGTGCAGCGTCTGTGGTTCTGGCTGAGTAATATCTGCCAGAGCAATGAGCTGCTCCCGCTCTGTCCCGACGCCCCCCCCCCCGGGAACCCGGTCGGCTCGAGGCAGCAGCTTTCTCTCCTCCACAGCAGCACCACAACGGCTGACTGGCCAAATGTGTCTGACATATCTCTTGGCAGTTGTGTTTTGAGGCTCCGTGCAGACGTGTTCGCTGAAGCTGTTCTGTGACTCGTGAACTAAGTGGCTGTGATGATCTTCTGTGCCTCAGTCCTGAGCCTCAGTCTCGTAAAACAAGAAAGAATAAAGCCGAGATGTGGATCCAACAAACAAAACTCCCTTCACACTCCTCAGCTTGCATTTGAAGTCACAGCCTCTTCAATGTCCGCCTAAAGAACTGGCAATTAGTTATCTGTTGCTTTGCTGCCTTTGAAAATGCAGCCGGAGTTGTCATCAATTCTATTAATTAACAAGTGTTGTTATTTAGACTATTCAGGCCGGAAGTTACTCAGAGCACAAAAATATACTAATGAAAAAACAACCAAGAAAAGTGGCTGGGGGCTGCAGAGTCAAACCATTTGTTTTTTGTTGGTAACTAGTTATTTCTTCTTCTTCTTCTTCTTCTTCTTCTTCTTCTTCTTCTTCTTCTTCTTCGTCTTCTTCTTCGTTGGGTTTATTGGTGGTTTACGTCAAGGGGCTTTACCGGTATCCACTGTGTGATTCAATATCATATATTCCTCTTGTTCCTCTGAACCTAGTTAACTCCTCTTTTTGTTATATTTATTTCTGTGATTTGAGCAGCATCCTTTCCTCTGTGGTTTGCCTCGTCTCTTTTATTTTTGTAATCGCGCTCCAAACGTTTGTGTAATATATAACTTACGTAAACCAATCACACCTGGTTTTATGTGTCAATGCAAAATTAATATTGCTGAGTGAATGTTGGACTTTTTTTACCTTGCAGACATTTTATATTGTCTGCATCTTTCTCTACAATACACCAACTCAGATTGAAGTCAGCACCTAGTGATTTAAAACGCTCACATTTAAACGCTGGAAGTGTCAAATACTGGCTGTCTGTAACCATGGCAACAGGGTATTTGATCCAGACTGAAATAACAAAACCGCTCCTTCCTCAGGTCAGAAGATATCCTCGTTAGCCCCGGCTCTATTGTGTGTTTCGTGCTAATTACACTGAAGCTAAATTTAGATCGATAACGTGGTAAAAAGTTGTACCTGCTTGTTAGCATCGTCGTTTTGAGTATGTTAGCATGAAGACAGTTTCACGCTGCAGCCTAACGAAGCCGCTAGCATGGCTCTGGACTGTGGGCATGGACTGACGACTGACAAAGAAGGTTAACACAATTATAAACAGTGTATTGATTAATTAACTAAGTGATAAACTAGATCACTGAAGTCGATGCCTCTTATGACCAGTGTGCAGGTTTTAGTGGCCTCTAGGGGCCAGGCTGCAGATTGCAACCAACTGAACCCGTTCCTCTCAGCCCATTTTTCTAATCTCTAAAACCCAATGATTCTATTTTCAGGTGATTTTCCACTAATGAAAACATAATGAAAACATAATATTCCATTAAATGCTTTACACTGGTCCATAAAACGATAGAATATGAAATCTAGATCATGAACGTGTGAAAGCTCCGTTAGTGGGAGGGGTGTTTTCTTATTTTGCAGTTAGCTGTTGAGACCAGATTATGATCCAGTGTCGTCATCGTGTTTCTTTTTAATCTTTGGATATGAAGTCTTTTCAAGTGAAGACGTTGGATTCAGCTCTTTATTCTTTGCCTTTTCACAAATCGTGATCAGTGAGAGAGAAGCCGCAAATGTTTCTTTACACTTTTAAAGTAGATGAAAAAGGAAATGATCCTTTTATTGACCGTTGGGATTCATTTCTTGGTTTTAGATGTTGCAGAGAAGCTTTTTCTTTAAAGGGAATAAATAATAAATTGGAAGATGTTTTCATAGCCTCCCACACGACGTGGACAAAAGCTTCTTTGGCATCATAAAGAACAGATTGAACACACAGAGAAGGAATCTCAATCCTGTAAATTGTGCGATGCAGATTTAAACATTAGACATATTGATATCACATTATCAGCCAGTGAGAGGGTTGAAGCCTTTTCTCTGTTCTTGAACATTGTCATCCTACCTGACTGGTTCAGCCTCCTCACTACGACCTTAATGACATTATATAAAAATATCTCTGACAACAAAACATTTCAGTACTTCTGCAGAATCCTTCCTGTCTACATTGAAATGGTCTTTTATAGAAAAAAACAGTTTTTTCGCCTAAAAACACTATTACAGTGTTTTTTATTGGAGGATAAAAGAGAAACTGCTGCTTACAGATGCAATAACCCTCATATTTTTACGACCTTTCATTTTCAGCACAGTTTTTTAAAAAAACAGCCTCAGGGAGTTTTGAAGTGGTCTTAGGATAGAAATGGGGAAGAATTAATATTGAAATTAAAAAAGAAAACCTTGATGAATGAAATGACTCAGAGGATCATTCAGTTTAAATGACAACTCTTCAGGATCCTCTTCATTCACACTCAACCAACAGTAATTTAAACCCAACCCATTCAGAGCCGTCAGACACGATCTCAACATCTCACAGGTTCTGTCAAGTACATCTTTCAGGTTTTGTCTCCGAGCGATCACACAACTCGCGGTTGATCGGCTGTTTCTTAACGAACCAAAGAAACTCGCAGAATAAGAGATTTCTTGGTTAAAGTTTCGTGCTATCGTCGGGGGGGGGGGGGGTAGTTTCAGCTGTTCTCTCACACGCCAGAACTTGTTTCGCTCTCTCCTCTGTGTACCTGTCATTCAGATTCTGATGGACGTGCACCTGAGGTCCGGCCACAGATGGAATCAGTTCCGTGGGGAACACTGGTCTTCTGTGCTGATCCTGCTGCGGTTAAACGAGGCTGACGTGGCTTTGACTGTGTGGCTGGATGTGTTATCATCGTCAAATCCTCCGCACCGTGTCCACACCGTGTCCACACCGTGTCCACAGCGTGTCCACACTGTGTCCACACTGTGTCCACAGCGTGTCCACACTGTGTCCACAGCGTGTCCACACTGTGTCCACACTGTGTCCACAGCGTGTCCACACCGTGTCTGTTGTCTTACGTCATTAACAGGGAAGCTGAAATGAGGCTGGAGGCTTTTCACAGTCAACTGCTTTAAACATGTCCAGCTCACACGACACACAACTCACAACACACAACTCACAACACACAACTCACAACACACAACTCACGTGAGCACACGACTGCTTTGATTTCCCTGCAGCTCTGGGTTGAAATTGACTTGTAGTATTAGTGATGGTGACAGTACTTTACAGTAATATGTAAATCGAGCAATTAATCCCTGGTTCACAGGCGTTTGGAACAGTGGGGGGTCCTGGATCCACCGTGGCCCTTTACATCAGTATTGTCTCTCATAATGTTAGATGTTCTGAGATTTGGTAATTAATAAAATATATGAAAGTCATTTCATTGAAAGATGTATGCTGTCATTTAATAAATAACCCCCCCCCCCCCACGCATGTTCATAGGCTGACCAGCTCAAAGTCTTTCCTGGTGATTGGCAGGTCTGCAGTCGGTACCACACTTGTCTTTAAATCCCCCCCGAGCCGAACGCTGGAAACACTCCAGGACTTAAGAGCTTAACAAAGATCATCTGCAGATTCCATCAGCTGCCGGAGGTTCACCGGGACACTGCATTTCACCGAACTCAGCCTGTTCCGTGGATTTGTTTTTTTGGGGGGAATCATTCTCTCTCAATCAATAACTGGGCCACAGAGAGATTTTAGTACTTTATTGTTAATGAGTTAAGACCCATATCTTTATTAATGACCGTTCGGACATTTTTGCTGTTCACAATGACACAAACGCGCCCTCTCACAGTTTGGGCACATTGAAATATCAAGACAGAAATGAGCTCGACAGTTTTTCAAAAGGCATAAACACAACCACAGCTTTTAGAGTCGATACTTTCTGCACAATATCCAAACAAAAGGTATTTTTCAGAACGTGTACACTCAGTGACCAGACGATACTCAGCCTCTGCTCCAGCAAAAACACAAACCCAATTACTGAACAGATGAATATTTGAAGTGTTAGGGAGCAGTTGGTAGATGAATGTGCCAGAGCGTGACTTTTATACCCATAATGCCCGGCGGTGCCAGAGTTCAATTTCTCATTAGAATAGTGCGACATCATGAATAAATGTTGCAGACTCCCCGCCAGCCTCAAAGGACGAGTGGTTCACCGAATGAATGAAAGACTTCCACAAAGAATTAACGCCTCTGTTGGAATCTGGCGTCAAGGCCCCTCGGAACAGAAACATAGAAACACACACGGGACTCAAACAAAGTGGCACAGGCACAGAATTCAGCTTTAACACATCCGGCCGTGAGTTTAACTTGCAACGAAAAGAGATGTCACCTCTTCTTCTAGAAAACAATGAATCCTGTCACAGTACAAAGAGTATTCATGTAAAAAGAATCAAGGTCTGTGAGGGTTAGACTTGGTTCAATGTGACACTAAGCAGAGTCTGGCTCTCTTCTTCTGGTCACTGAATGTGCACGGAGCAGACAGACAGAAGGCAAGCGTCAAGCTTTTGCAGTTAGACGGAGAATGAAGCAGTTAGGAAGTCAGAGAACATGAAACATGGCGTCAGAAACCACAGATTCTCCACTTACGGTGCAGGCTGTGTGGTGTCGAGCACCGAAACTGCCAAAGTGTATTATCACCGACCCAATAAAATACATAAATGGATGCAGAAATAAATATTTAGATATATGAATAAAAGACTTGAATAGAGTTTGGTGATGAAAGGGCTTTTATTGATTTTTGGCTCTTTTCTTTTAATTACATTGCTGAGAATTATCAGATTTAAGATTTGATAAATTGCATTTATTCTTGTGACTCGCGCTGTAACTCTGGTTTTGAAATGTTTATGTATTTCTACATTCATTCATTTATTTTTTACACACGTCAGTAAGGTGGGCCTGTTTAATGCCGTCTGATCAGAATCAGTAAATCCATAAAACAAAAGAAACCTGTTTCTTGGTTGTACTGCTCGTCTGGTCTGTTTTGGCAGTTTGTGCTTTGATAAGAAATAATCAATTTACTATAAATAAGATAAAGTAATTCCCAGTGCATGATTGGAGTTGAAATTACGTTTTTTATTGGACTATGTGGTGAATCGGATGGAGCCTCGTTGTTACCTCTGCTCCCTGTGGAGGTAAATGACAAATTCCCATCTTTTCTCATCCATAAAATATTGAGAAAAGTGTCTCAGAACAACCCTGTATTAGTTTAAAACAAGCAAGATGGAGTTCAGTGGTTCACAGATCTTGAGAGAAGTAACTTTTAGGAAAGGAAAGCGCACGTCAGGACAACTGTCACCATCCACATCATCACCAAACAACATGTTTGTCCTCGTCTTGAGCGTCACAATGAGCTAAAGAGTAAAACTTGTGATCGCTGAAGGACATTTCAATGATGAATAGATGTTTTATAGAGATGCTCATCCTCAAAGTCTCAACCAGATATTAATAGATTCTCCATTTCCAGGGTCGTCCTCCTCCTACTTGGTCGACAGAGGATTTGGCTTGAATGCGTTTCCTCTGGGCACATTATGTTTTATTCCGCCTCCACATGACCCAGGTGAATTATTCACTGACATTAAGATGGATGTGATTATCGGAGCGGTGACCTTTATTCTTAATAAAACATTTATATGAAGCTGTTGTTGAATCGTCCCATTAACATTCCAGTGTACATGATTTTAATAAGTATTATTACTGTGACCGTGGAAGAAACTCGTTTGTGGTTAGTTTCCTATTTATATTTTTAATTGAAATTGGATTATTGAGCTGTTTTAAATCAGTTTGCAGGAAACATTAAGCTGAAAATGCCAAGACTAAGTTATTATATTATTATCTAAATGGCAACACCAGCAAAAAAATGAAAGTACTAACACACTTTAAAAAAAATCCAGTTAAGGTAAGAAAATCGACTCCGACCTGCTCTGGAACATAACGAGCCTGTTGGAGGAAACGGCTTCTTCGCTCTGCGTCGCCCCCCCCCCCCCCCCTGTCAGTTTTATTTTATTACACGTGAATAACAACACGTCGCTGTGTGTTGCTGACGTCATGGTTACGTCTACATTTCATCGCAAAGTCACGGTTTCCTCCAAATGTGATCTGCTCGTTGTAACAAGGTTACGGTGTTTTTATTTTTTATTTTGAAGTCAGTAAACACAGCAAGGCCACGTTCTGAATGTGTAGAAAAAAACAGACTGTGAATCAAGATGGACGACGTGAAAGCTCCTCAAAAGTGAAGCCAAAGCATCTCAATAATCCCACCTCCTCCATGTTAGTGGATGGGACATGGGCCAAACGTGTATAAGCGTGTTCACGGTATTGCGACGCTATCGCCCGATCGGTTCTGCGTCACCATTGGCCCAAGACGGCAGCGTTCGTATCCAGGATGGTGGCGACCACGTCGTCCATCTTTTATTTACGGTCCTATGAGACAAACGCAGCCCTCTTATTAATTTGTGGAGCGAGTTCGTCGACGCACTTTGATGCAGACGGATTCAACACAACACCGGGTTAACAAACTGTTGTTGCACATCACTGGTTCGATTCCTGTAACAGATGAAAGCTGGGTTTTGACTTATGTTCAGAGTAAAATGTTCATTAACGTTATTAAATCTTGTTTGTATTGCAAAGTTTTGTGGCGTTAAAAATTATGAATGTTAATATAATTCGACATATTATATTAAAATGAATATGTTAAACAGAGGGCTGCTTTCTCCAATGAGGCAGGACATGTGTTGACGTGCAGTCAGATTTACATGTATAATATCAATAAAGTCAGAAACTTGTGTTTCCTCTATCAGGTGAATGTAATATTATAATTCATGTACCAATTATTTCCATCAGGCAAAGTTTTTTTTTCCCACAGTGTATCAGAGATTTGGTGCAAAAGCTTTTGGAAAAATGATTTAATAAATAGGAGGCTCAGCTTTCATCATTTTAAAATCTAATTAAAGTCTCATCCACTCTTTTTGTACAAACTAATGACTTGACATCATGTGCACAGGAAAGTCTTTATACCAGTAAAGCCACAAAGCAGTGGCTCAGAACCTTTTCTATGAACCTTGCAGATGTATTTTGTGCAGACAATCACGGAGGTAATAGATTTAATGTGATGAATAGCCCTTCACAATTAAATAGGACACTGCTAACGTCGTTATTTTCCATAAAAAAAACTATCTGTAATCTGTGTCCCAGCAAATAAATCTTTGAACTCGTCATTTAACATCGTTTAAGAACATATAGGTGCAGACACCAAAACCAGACATGCTGTTACACGAGCTATTCACATGCAGACGACACAAAGGTGCCGAGAGTCTCGAGGCCCTGAAAGGAAAGTTCACAGTACGTCAGTCATACTTCAGAAAATAAATAAAATAAGAACGAAGCAAAAAGTGTTTTTCACCACAGGCACAAAAAGTACAAATTCATTACATTCAATACTGAAGTGTCACAGCTAAACATGTGGTTTGTGCTGAGTGTCTCTGTAGTGGTGGTGAAGGTCACAAGCACTTCTGAGAAGGTCGTCGAGAGCCCGGTGAGAGAATGAAGAGAACACGGGTGAAGATGTATAAACCGCAGAAAAAAACGTTTGCTTATCGTCACTTTTATTCCTCTTTGCTTTAGAAGTTGTGTTGTAGGAAATGCTGATGTCGGGAGAAGAGCTCAGACCTGAACCTTTTAAAACTAGACGAGTACCGACGCACACATCTTGAGCATTAAAGCAACACTATGCAACCTTTTCTGACCTGAAACAGCAGCTCGATTAAAACGAGTCTGCTGGTTGAGTGACTGTGAATATGGAGAATGTTTCCTCTTTCTTTCCCACTCCTCACCCTGAGCGTCTGCTCGGTGATTTTTCCTTTTGCATAAACGCAGCAGGAGAAAGTCTGGGTCAGATGCTGCAACAGGACAATGTGGACGTAAAAAAGCTTTACGCCCGCTCGCTCGCTGTGAATTTTCCAGACGATTTCCTGCTGTATTCTCAAATGGGCTCATTCTGACGTTTAACCAAGGGGCTGTCAGAAAGATGTCAACTGAGCAACTGACTCGGAGATTTATGTTCTCACATACAGGCTCTGCAGGAGTTCAGGTCGTGTCTGGAAGCAGCGTGAGAGTCACAGCTTCAACTGTCACAATCAGCTCCAGCAAGTCGAAGAGTGGAGCTGAACTGTCGATCAGTTAAAAAGACTCAGACGTTATTAAAAAACCAGAGTTTATCTCCAATATTCAGCAGGAAACTGTTAAAACATGAAGAATTCTGAACAGAGTTTGGTGGATTTGTTACAGCAGCAGCTCTTCTGGGTCAGGAAGCAGAGGATCATGGGTAATATCCAGCGTTCCGTGAGAGACCAACAGAATCAATCACCACATGTGGCAAGTAAAAGTTGCAAAGTGTTGCTTTGAGACTAAAAGACTGAATTATGCAGTTTGACACATTTGATCGAATGAGGAAGTTGGTAAAATAACCGGATATTTTTTACGCCAAATGGTCGATTTATCCATCTAATCCGGTTGGTTGTTTGTTTGTTTGCAGGATAACACAAAAAACAAAAAACAGATTTACATCATCCCTGTATCTTGATGCCAAATATGAGGCGTATTTATTGTGCGAGTGATTTTTATAATTGTGTGTAATTTGGTGCAGATCCAGGGGATTAAATCGTGTTCTCATCAGGGGACTGTTTATGCGTTCATTAGATTTAATATTCAGAAGCGATGCAGATTACAGTGAAACGCCATCAAACCCCAGCGATAAGCCGCGGCCCGCAGCTCTGGAGCCTGACGTCACAACCCTCACAGATGCACTCAGTATGTTCGGAGGCAGGAGGGGGAATTAAATCCAATTATAACTGGATATGTAAACGAGGTCTCCAGATGGTCAGTCAACCAGAAATTCACAGGATGGTAAATTCTGCCCGAATAATAGACTACAACACTCCGAGCCTGAGTGAGCAGCGGTATTCAGAGGACGTGAACTCTGCAGAAAGGGATCAAATCAGAGTCGCTGCCGAAAATGTTAACACACGTCACATAGCTGCACTCGAATTGGGGACACGAACGAACCCTCGTCTCCGCGGAGGTCACGGCCCTGTTGGCGGACGCAGAGACGTTGCATAGCAGAATGAGTTCTGAGCACAAAGAACAAGGGTGTGAGTGAAGAGCGGTGGCTGTTGGGGAAACTGTAAATATCTTGGAGGTCCCCGGATGGAAATGTACTGTGTGATCCGTGCGGTGCTTTAAATACAAACTACTGCGACTGTTTTGTGACTCATTCCAGAGAACATGAATCTCAGCGGGATTGAAACGCCTGCGGCTCTGCACCAGTCAGCAGAAAGGAAGTAGCCATTTGGAAAAAGTGGGAAATTGTTTGTTTTTTTTGTGCAACGACAAAATATGAAGTCCACTTGATTTGACAGACCAGGTGTAGTCGTGTCCACTGACCTGGACATGGAGACACTTTGGAGACACCTTGTCACAAACTGATGCTCGTGACACATGTGCCGGTTGTGGAGTATTTTCAGACTCGGCTTGTGAGTTCAGAGCAGAACTTCTCTCAGCAACTCACACAGATACAATCTGCTGCTGGACCACAAAACGCTTCAATGGGTTTTTCTAACATTTGCTGCTGATCGGTAACTACGACGATAACATATCTGTTTCTCCACGTCTGGTTCTCCACTGCCGTGTCTGATTACAAGTTAGAAGCTAGATGAAGCGTCACTGACATTCACAGGCCTCGCTGATGTTCTGGTATCTACCTTCGGGCCTGTTTGACAGATCGTTGTCGTTCTTTTGATATTGAGATATTTTTTTTTAAATTATGGGTTTCAGAAATATCCAGCGGTGTAGAAAAGGCTTCACTGCCTTTTTAGTTTCCAGAACGCCACTTTTAAAATACATGCTACGTAGTTTGGCACAGTGTCGGTACTTTGTGGTACGAGGTAAAGAATCCTTTGTGTATGACTGGATGTTCCTGTTGGTCATTTCAAGCTGACTCGTGGAAAAGTGGACTTGAGATTAATATGTGATAACTGTACAGCAACCATATGGCAGCAGTCAACTTCCAGCTGGATGTTTGGGGTTCATTCATGATGCATGACACATTATTTAGCACTCCCACAGTTTGGCAAACAAAATCTGACTCAAATCTGTTTGTGTTGATATACATTTTTTATATTCTTGCATCCCCGAGTCTATTTGCTCTTTTTGGAGCAGCTCTCCACTGAAGTCATCGCCCTGTTGCTTCCTGTCTGAATACGACCTCATTCTGTGCAACTCATTTTCCTAATATAAGGCCTCTTCCTTACGAAGCAGTACAGATCGATCAGAACCTAAATATGAATCAATAACTAATACAGTCCAGAGTCCAGGGTGTTCCTGACGTTGCACCCCTTCGATCTGTCAAGGTACCAACGTGTGGTTTGAAACATTTAGCCGATAATGTTGCTCACGTTTCTTTTTTCTTACGTCTTTTCGACGCACGTTTTATAACACGTGCACCTTTTTAACAAAACAAAATAAAAAGTAAGACGCCGCCAACAGCAGAGACTTAAAGAATGTAAAACTCCTTTTGAGCACACGGCAGAATTTACCAAATAGTTACACAGACACAGAGATTCACATCATCACTTGTAATCTAAGCTTGAGACTCAGTAGAACATATTTACAGCAGACGACACGCGGACCCTGTGTCGACAGCACGACACCGTTCATAGAGAGAGAAACACAAGATAACAGAAACAGTTCATCTGAGATGCACGTGGCACATTCATAGCTCATGACATATTCATGAAGAGACAAAAGTTTAACTCCTGCATCGTTACACCTTTTTTATGTACGAGTTTACAGTGCAGATTTCAGAATAAAAGCCTGGAGGGATTCACATACAATCACTGTCTCGTCTCCGTGTCTCTGAGGCCTGATTTAAAAAAAGACAAAAACATACTAATGAGTAGTGTCACAGCAGAATTGACCCTTTGAGTTCATCTGGTTTCTGAGTTGATATAGACTGTGCGTGTTCTATTATTAAATAAACTGCAGTTTTAAAGTCAAGTATTTTAACTCAGAGATAACAACTAATAGACTCTGGGTTTAGTTTTTTAATTAAATCTTTTCATGGTTTGTAATCAAGAGTACGCAGAAACTACTCAAAGGATTTGAGTCATTTAATGGTCGTTGCGGATCAAGGTTTGGATTCAGGATTTCATTTTTCTCAAACATTGTAATAAAGGTTGATATTGGTTGAAATCCCAGTTGAGCCGATCTGAGCTGTTGATGAGTCTAACGTAGCTGTAGAACTCGTAGAAATAACTTCTAATAACTCTCATTTCTTCAAGCGACATCACAAATGTGAAGTTAACTGCTCCTCTCTCGACTGAAAACTATGTTGGCAGGACAGATTTGTCCCTATTCACCGATCATCAAAACAAATGAATCCCCCCCCGTTAACCACAGAGCTGCAAACTTAAACCCAAGGTCACACTAAAGTAATGAAGAGGAAACCGAGTTCAGTGAAGTAATCAGACTCCATTGTGTTGAGGGGGGGGGGGGGGGGGGGGGGGGGGGGGCGAGCTGCTACTCCTCTGGAATCAGGGAGAACAACAAAGATGTAACACCAAAACAAAAGACTTGGTTGGTTCAGCATCCTCCTCAGGTTCTATCTCTTGAAATAAAGTTTCGGCTGAAAGTCTTTGTTCTGAACGGCCTCGATAAAAGTTACCTGAAGGTTTGTTTTACCTCAATCTCTTGCTGTGGTTTGATGTTTGAGCCCTTTTTGACTTTTTGACTTGTTTAAAAATATATTCTTTGTTCCATCAATTGTGCGAATATACAAGGAAATTAATCTATAGAATAATATTGGAGGAGTTACTTTACTTTTGAAATCTGCCCTGCAAACGTCTCAGTACATCCGTGTGTTTGATGCATCTTTATACATTTATACAAACAAGTTTTCATAAGAGTTTTCATAAGAGTTTTCATAAGAGCCCGACAGTAGCTTATCAATGCCGTGTCCACCAGTCCTAACTGATTATGTACTGAACAACCGGAGCTTTGAAAGTTGGGCACATTTTGTGCCTCAAATGAACTAATACAGTGTTTTTCTTTCAGATAGAAATGTTTTGTCTGTATTTCAGGGACAAACACTGAAGTCCCGCTGCTGTGTTAATTGTCTACGTGGCGCAGAGCGGTCAAAATAATTAGACGTCAATGTTTTTTTCTTGTGTTCTTCCTGCTTTTCTTGACAGTATTAAAATAGCCTTGCACAAGTTACATGTAAACGTGTGTTTCTAAAACCTTTCGAGTGGAGACCTGCAGTCGACGTCCACTCAGGGGACTTTGCTCCTCACCTTTTTTAAGACAGTCTGTGTCTGCTCAAATGGACACCGCAGTCACACCCCCGCTGCTGCAAGACGCCTTTTCCAGATCCTCCATGACCAAGTCCTGCTCGTTGATGTGGTTGAGCCGCCTGGAGGTGCTCTTGTCCAGGCTGTTGAGCGAGATAGGCTCCAGAGAGGATTGTGCGTTGTTGGCTGGGAGCACAGAGTTCCCCTGCAGCCTGTGCGAGTAGGTCTTCCTCAGCTGTCCGTCCGCCGTGCACAGGCTGAACTTGAACACAGCTTGAAATCCGCTGCGGAAATTCTCGTTGAAGAAACCGTAGATGATCGGATTGACGCTGCTGTTGAAGAAGGCCAGCCAGTGGGCAAAGGGGTAAATGTAAATGTTGATGATCCTGTACTGCTGCTCGGTCAGGCTGGCGTAGTCGCTCAGCATCATGAGGGTCCACAGAGGCAGCCAGGAGAGGATGAAGAGCAGAGCAACTATCAAAAGCATTTTAATCACCCGCTGCTTTTTCTTGGACACGGTGTGGCGGTTGTTGTGCCCCGGCTTCCCCTCCGAGGTGACCGCCGTTTTGAAAAGCGTGATGCCGATCCGGGCGTACATGATCACGATGAGGGAAAGAGGAGCAAGGTAGATGTTTGCAAACAGGACGGTGGTGTAAATCTTCCTCATCTCCTGGTTGGGCCAGTTCTCTCTGCACCAATAGAACGGACTGGTCTTGTTGTCGTAGCCCAGCAGCACCCGGATGGTTTGCTCCCTGGTCACCTGTAGCATCACCCCAGAGGGACACATGATGGATATGGCCAGAACCCAGATGACGACTATTATCAAGGTGGCTGTGGATATGGTCAGCTTCTGCTTGAACGGGTAGACGATGCATCTGAACCTGTGAGGAGGATTTAAAAAGACGGAATGAGGGTTTTGAACGTAGCCTGATTTCATTTAGAACATTTAATTTAAATGCCACATTATATAATGGGAGGCAATGCAATTTACAAAAGGTCAAATCCATAAAGAAAGATTGATGTGCGTGTTAGGTGTCTGAACATTGCACTTTCTCAGCTGTACAGAGCAACATGTACGATAGAGCCAATTAAACCAGCTCCCTTTATCACATTCTACTGATTAATGACGGGTGGTGAGTTATAAAAGATTGAATGTTCACAGCAAACTGTGCACAAAGCTGCCTTCATTTTATAATATGGTTTATGGTTAAATCTTAAAATAACAAGCCTTAGTGACATTTCTTTGTTGTAAAGGTTTTAACACCAACATCCTAGGAATCATGACCAATTATCATATACATGTACCAAATATGAAATACCTTCTAATATCAGTATCAGCCCCAAAAAATCAATATTGGTTTTGCTCTGTTTTCCAATAAAAACAGATGAATTGATTGGCCTTGTTGTTCTGATCAGCGTAAAGGAGACTGTGTGCATAAGTAAAAATTGATAGAGTGGCAGCAGATAAACATTCATGCAAATACAGCAGATATTTTATGAAACACTGAAGGAAAACCAGTGGATCCAGCTCGAGGATTCATGCAATATCTTTTTGAAATGTGAACACTCGTCTCTAAGAAAACTCCAGAGCTCCATTGAAGTGGCGTGATGTGAATTAGCAGAAACACTGGAGAGAACAGATGTGAAGTGATTACAGCTCAGACAACAGAGGGTCGATTCAAACTCTCACTTAGTTTCACTGCAGAGGAGCAAAGAGCCAAACAATCGTTTACTCCTGAATCAATAGTTTTTAAAAGGTCCCCCCACCACGCCGCAGTGTTTTGAATGGTTTTAAAAGGAGAATGGTGTGATGGCATCAGGCTCTCACTGGGATACAGAGCTCTCCATCTCCTCTCCCATTCCACACTGGTTCTAATCAAGAGGCTGATGGATAAGTGCGCTGACTTTCTGATGTCAAAGCATTTCAAACTCCATCTGTCCTTTCCAGAGGCACGGACGCCCTCCAAGGATTTTCAAATGGCCACAGGGTGACGTCACCGTGCGTCTAGTGTCGGTGTTACTGCTTGAAGAGCTGCCCCCCCCCCCCTCCTGTCCTCCCCTACGTCCTCCACAGGCCTCCACCAGAGAGGGGAGGCTGAATAACAAACTCCTTCAGGACTGTTGTATTGGACTCATTCAAGTCAAACTGTTGTTCTGAAGCCTCCAGTTTATCCAGAGACATCTTGGAGCCTGGTGTTTCACCTATTACAAGAAGGTGCAGTGTAAATAATGAAGCAGATTCCGGTCAGGCTCAGGTCAGGAGACGCCGGCTGGGCTGACTATCATTTAGATATGTTTGTCCAAATCCGACCTTATAGTGTCCTGATGACCTCTGGTCGGTTATCTACCTTCATCTGTGAACTGCACCCATTGGACAGTACCAGCTGTCAATCATATAAGAAGCCAAGCCCCAATGCATACAGTGCCTTATGGTCTATTTGACCATAATGAACTAAATCAGCTGTGTTGAAGAATTATTTTTTGTAACTAGAGATTGAGACATAAACTCGTTATAAATCAAGGGAGAAGTCATTTTCTCACAGACGTCTAAATCTAAAACGAGTGGCGTCGCCTCCGGCTGGTGATTAGAGAGATACAGTTTAGCTACAGGCTCACTGACAATTAACATCTTAGGATGAGTGTATGTGTTTCATATTCTATTAATACGAACAAAGGTTATTGGATCTCGACAGCTGCTGAAAACGGCTGAGAAACAGAGGAGAGCTCTTAGCAAAGGGCAGAAACTGAACCTTTTTACCATTTAATTAAACAGCATTTTATCACATGAATTAAAAGTTCTGTCTTGATTAATCTGTGCTTTCAGCTGCAGTTCAAGGAGAAAAGATGCTTGGAAAAGGACAGAATAGGTTTAATGCAGCAGTGATGGTAAAACGCAGCCACTGTACCTGTCCACAGCGATGGCCACCAGGGTGAAGACGGATGCTGACACAGAGATCCCCTGAACCATGCCACTCATCTTGCAGACCAGGCTTCCGAAGGGCCATCCTGTTGGACAGGAGAGACGCATTGGGCTGATTTTACGCCGGAGACACTTCACACAGACAGCATGATAAACACACAGCACAAACAAGTTGGATTCGATATCTCTGCGTGCACGGAGAGAGGCAGCGGCGCAGCTAAAGGGATTTGCAATAGTGTCGTATCCGAGTGTCTTAAAAGGGAATAATCCCTTCTTTAGCAGTGCTTAATCAGGGCTGCAGGGCGAGTGTAGGTGTCATATTGTGACTGTCTGCAGGCTGTCCTCGGTGTAAACCCCCCCGCTTCCACCATCTGTACTTCTGCTTAATTGTCATAGCCTGTGAAGTAAAGGTTGAGTGAGAATAAGAAGCTTTCTGGAGTTCCTAGCTGTGAGTTTTAATTGTCCCCGAGACAAACCCTATTTGTACTTTAGGTAAGAGTTTGTCTCAGCGTGGGAACAACTCAAGGGAGCTTTTTAAAGTTCGTAAAAGTAACTGGTGTTAAAGACCCCATGAGTTAAACGTCTGGGACTCAGAACTGCAGAAACAAGTTCTTTCTGCTGGATTCTTTTACGTCATCAAGTTTTATTAACGTAGCCAATCCCAGCTGACATTCGGCGGGAGGCGGGGTTTAACCCAGCAGGGCTGACGCACGGTGATAAACAGTCAAATGTAAAAATGCTCCATGTTTCTGCCTTTTTGTGGTGATATAATATTTTGGTCGGTGACCTGAAGCAACACAAAAGAAAGATGTTTACCTCGAACTAATTTCTAGTAAACTTGTGATTTGGCTGCACTAATTAAAGTTAAAACCTAGTTTACGTGTGTGCAGAGCTCCTGCATGTGAATACCTTTTACTTTCAGTTAATAATCGGTTGTAGGTTTTCTACTTAATGATCAGTCCTGAGCTTTGCTATGGTTCTCCATCAACTGGCCTCAGATCAGACATCATCTGTTCTAATTATTTGATGTCTCTATAAGTGCCGATCCGAAGAGCCAATGAGGTGACTCCAAACTTTGAAGGTTGGTCTTTTTAAATGGAAATGTCGAGGTTTCAAGGATGGTTAACGCCAGAGCACAGAGCGTGACTCATCACTTCTCAGCCGTCAAGTTACAGAGACGTTCCAAAGACGGCATTCATGCAGCAAGGACGGAAAGACGCAGCAGGACTTCACAGTCCGTGGACCCCAGCTGCTGCTTATAGAGGTCGATGAAAAGTAAAAGCACTTCAGATCATAAAGCTCTTCTCCAACCAGCTGTGTTCGCATGTTGACAACATGGGAGACCGACCACGTCTATGATGTCACTTTCTGGGAAGCAATAGAATTCGCTGGAAGTCGTCAACATGGACATTCAAACTGAGCACTGATCTGAGACAGCAGGCAAATGAATATTGAAAATATCTGCATGTTTACAGTCTTTGAGTCCTCCTGGTGGTCGCAGCTCACATTCCGATTGGGCCATTTGCTGGTTGTCCCCCCCCCCCCCCCCCCCCCAACTCTCCCTATTTCATACTTGCACTGTCCTCCTAATAAAGAACAGCAAATGAACCAAAATCCAGGATAGATTAAAACCATTTAACACTTACTGTAAGTAAATTAAATGGTGTTGTTCTGTTCTTAGGTATTTTTTTATTAAGCTACCAGAGCAACAATAATTTCATTGTGAGACATTGTGAGAATAATATTATGGAACAAACGTGTGTTCATCTGAGTGATTAAAAACACAAACATCTTAAAATAAATATCTTGTGAGCACAAGATTAGAAAGAAATCCTCTTTTGGGACTTCAGGGGCTCTGTGTGGTGTTTTCACTCAGTTGTTGAAACTCTGTGTGACCTTCAGAAGGAAGAATTCCTCAGGTGAAGCCTCGCGAAGGCTGCGAAAAAAACTGTTGTGGTTCTGTTGAGTGGAAATAATGAATGCACTTCACAAAAGCATGGTGACAGTGACAGTAAACTCAAATGTCAGCTGCTCTTTTTCAAACCACTCATTTTACACTTTCTCTTCTAACATTTTGTTTCCTGTCAACACACTTTCCTCCTTTATGTGCACTGGTGTTGGAAGGGAAACAGCTTTGTTAAAACTGAAACCTACAAAAAGAGAAGAGGGACTTTGAGAAATATCTTCATAGGGACCAGACCACACTAATTACTATAATACTAATAATAATGATGTGGTGTAGCTGCTGTTACCGACATTATCTTGATAATAAACAATGTTAGACAGATGCAGACAAGATGGTTTGATGACACTTTCATCTCCTCGTTGTGATGCATCTGTCACTGGATTCACAAATTACCAGCGCCCAGGAAAAGCTCCCTCATCTAAAGCCTTGTTGACTGAAGGGCTGTCAACATCCTAATGGAGCAGGAGATGAAAGCTTCCTCTGAGGCCGTGTCAGATTCCAGTCGTCCACACCGACGAGAGGCTCGAGTCACACGGCCACACGGGGCTGCGTGTGGATTTCTCATTATTGGTGAAGAGCTGTCCGTCATTAGCAGAGCTGCCATCTTCTCCATCTGTGCTGCTCGGGGCTGTGGTGACTATCCGAGTGAATCAGGCCAACTCCTTCCGTCACACTGGACAATAAGAAACTAGGATAGACCTCAGTAGACTGCACGTCTACACCAAACTGGCATACACAGGTTTTTAAAACTCCCTAATTAAAGGTGATAGACTCCTTTTACCCGTTGCCAGTAGAGGAGTCTGTTATTTTTCCCCTGGTCTTCATCGAGACCACACTGGAATCTGAGAAGCTCTCTCACCTCGCTGTCTCGCTAAAAATCGTTGTTGAACATGGTTCCTAAGTGCACAAACGATCCTGGCTTTCTACACACCTACGCCCCGAGAGTTAAATGTGTGTCTCAACTTTGGTAAAGGTGTCTCATCAGCTTCGTGGCTGCAGACTGAAATTGTCCCTCTCTGCCCGGCGTCATGTCCATTACTGCCGATCGGAGCAGGAGCTGATAACCGTCTACTGGAGCGAGTCATTTGTACCGGCAGGGACCGATTACTGTGTCTATTCCCATCGGAGAAATAAGACGTTAGTGGGTGTTCTGACCAAACCAGCCAGCCAACAGAGATGATGGTAATGGGATGTGGCCATGGCTGAGCACGGATTACTCTACCATCATCTCATTGTAGCTGAGCGTTTAGGCTGCGCTCATTCTACATGTTCTTTAATTAAGAACCAGTGGTGCGTTCTATCCCTAAAAGAAATGTCAGTTAAATCACCTTTTCTTCCAGACACTGAAAACCAATAATGAACAAACGCTTGTCCCTGTGACTTGCATCCAATCACCAGCATCCCCCCCCCCCCCCCCCCCCCCCCCCCGGTCAAATGTTCCCGACGCCGCCACGGACGAGCGCTGCATAGAAAGAGGCTCATTCACAGACGAGCGTGGCCCTGTTTATGAAAGACGCAGTGGTTTTTGCGTTACAGCTGAGTGAGTTCAATTTTGATTTCATGTGACACCAGCAGGTCTTTTTTCTCCTGTTGGAGTCTTTCATGCGGCGCGTTGTGCTGCAGCCTCTCTCGCCTCCGCCCTGATTCCCCGGAGTCTCTGGTTCTCGGCTCAGATTTGACAAGTGCTGCTGTGACTGTCGTGCTTGTAGCTCCCAGTTAACGGACCAGTGTCCATCAATTGCCGTAAATACAATGTAATATTCTTACGTATGTATTAATTGGTGTATATTCACCTGGAACTGGTATAATCAGATTAGAACTGGAATGAACCTTTCGTATCTCCACAGGAATGAGGAGTGATGATGGGTTAGGGAAGGACACCAGGGTAAGCCAATCAGAGGCAGGGTAGGGGTGGGTCTTGTTCCCATTATGTGGAATGTAAGTGCTTCTCTTTCGAAAGGGGCCCCACCATGTTGCCCCTCCGTGTTTTGACAGAAGCCGGGAAAGGTCAAACTAAACACTGGCTCGAGGGAAAGCCCTTCACATGATTAAAAGCTCCAGAACAACAGAACCCTGGAGGGATTTCTGATTGCATCAGTGTTGAAGATACCTTTTTCCATTTGTTGACATCGCTGAACTGTCGAATTGTTATCGTCCCCACAGCAGCAGAAAATGGTAGGTTTTACTAATGGAGCCATTTGTGTTCCTCACTCAGAGTGAGCTGCGTGCTGGAGATGTAATTTCCACATCACACTTGTGTCTGTTGCATAATGCAGATTGTGATTCACATCCAGACCGGTTGCGATGCCCTGAGAAACTTCTCGTGAGAGCACGGAGAAACTTTTCCTACTTTCCTCCCCTTCTGCAAAATGAGTGTGACGTGATGCGATGTAATTTGCTGCATGAAGACGCTTTTGTCCTTAGCAACTTAGAATAAGTGCATGAAACAGGAGCCAGATTTCATTAAATCTGGAAGAACGACTCCAATGAGAAACTGAAAGCCTGTTCTGTGTCGCACATGAGGAGCTTAAAGGAGCTGAAAACTGAATTATATCGCATCATTATTTGATCAAATACTTAAATACTGGTTTGAATATCAGATTTTGTCACTAAATTTATAAAAACCCACAGACATTAATGGGTTGAACTTGTCTCACGACACAAGCTCGTGTTCTTGCACCTCACGGGGTCGATGCTTCTGTAGAGTCAACTGCTGGGGACGTCTCTACCTCATGATCGTTATGTGTCTATAGGTTTACACCCTGTAATTATAGGTGAGCCGCTCCCGGCCACCAGCGAGTGTGAATCTGGAAACCTGTGCTCATTTTCAAATCTACCGTTTTCTTTAATTTGTACACTCCCGTTGTTTTGCAGGAGGGAAACACAAACTTTAATTTAAATGATTTGCGTTGGTTTTAATGATGTGGTCCCTCGTTGTTTGGCAGCGATGCTACTGTAGAAAGAAACGGTTTCTAATTAGCTTATCTGTTGAGCTTTGTAAACAAGAGATAGAGTAATTAAAACGGCGTGATACCGGCTGCCAGCATGCAGCTTATAACCCTATTCAACATCTCACAGTGGATCAAGCCTAATTAAAAATGTACACTTCTGTCTGATAAAGCCTTTAGTGCTGAGGAACAAGCCCGGTGCTGCAGAAGAAAGTTCTCAGCTCTGCTTCCTGCTGACGGTCGGTGGGAAGGCTCCGGCTCCGCTGGGTCCTTCCCACCGATCTGAGGCAGGTGAGTTTAAGGGGAATTGACTATAGAGCTCAACACAGTTTAGAGGAATCTGAAAATCATTTCATTTAGCAGACAGTCGAGGCTACGGGCTGAACACTTCCTGGTGTTAAAACTATGTAGAACTGCTACTCTCTGTTGTAATTTGCTCCCTTCTGTTTTCAAACTGCAGCAGCACATAATGTAGAAAGTGCTTCATATGTGCACGAAGCCTTTTGTGATAAAACACTTTATATCATTAGTTCACGTTGTGAAAACGTTTTCTATCCCCGTCCACCTCTGACCCCTGATGTTTCACTCGATTGCTTGTGTGAAGCTTTTTGAAACCTGCTGACTTAAACATGGTCTGTGTTTTTCTGTGACTAGTTCCACAACTTCCAAGTGCAGTCAGTTTTCTTTTATACAGCGACAAATACAACCATTTTATCTGAAGGCATTTTTTTATATAGAGCAGGTCAGCACCTGGACTCATTACCGTATTAATAAGGACAGAGGATGTCGCACCTCGTTAAGATCTATACAAATATCATTTTATTGATTGATTGATTGAAACAGACCCAACGCTTCCACATGAGGAAGCACAGTAAGTTGGAAGCTTCACATTTGAGTTTTTAATTCTGAATAATATCATTACTGCAGGGATTTAAACTGCAGCCGTGCTTCCTTCCAGACGCCATGTGCCTGACAAAGACAATAATTCTTCTTAAGCTGGTTCAGAACGGATACAATCTGCTCATGTGACGAGGCAGCAGATGGATAATTGGTGTAAACAACTATTGAGTATTAGTAACCAATCTAAAATCATCCCTGGAGGTGAATGAGTCCATTTTCAATCCCTGCAAATTCTTGTTGTTCCAGTGATATTCTTATTAACGACGAGACACGATTACAGGCTTTGTTGTCGTTATGACTCTGGACCCAAATCAAAGACATCTCAAAAAGCCTCAGGAACACATGGAATACATTTTCATTCAGGTTTAGTCGAGAGGAAAATGCAGATCGACCCTAGTTTTTCTTATTACTATATTTATAATATCTGGTTTCAAAGCAGAAGTCATATGTTGGGACAGCAGCGAGCGGCTGCAGCCTCCGTGGAGCATGTGAACTCTCAGCCGCTATCACTCGCCTTAAGATTCGCTCATGTGATATTTGTGCCGTCGAGAGGCAACTGTCAAGTCCAATCAGCTCAACGCGTAAAAAGCCCCGGCCGTGTTCATGCATGGTGGGAAGACTATCGCCTCCCTGATGAATCTCTATTGAGCCTCTGAGCCGTCCTCACTTGTGACACCACAGGCTTGTGTTGAGAAAACAATCGGTCATGTTGTGATGTCGACTAAGTTCAGTTCACACAGGAAGGACTGAGTATGAACTGAAGAACAAGGGCAGCCCTGCACATAGATCAGTGACCCGGGATCCAGGTTAATGTTGACATGTTCATGAGAAACCAATCAGCAAGTAGCAGAGTCCCATGAGCAGATTGATCTGAACATGCTCAGCTTCAACAAGCAGGAAACAGCAAGTTGAAGATGTGTTTCTGACCCGACTCACACACTTCTCTGTTGTGTTCCCTTTGGCCAACGAATGCATTAACAGATAACTTTGCTTTAGGTAATGTCTGACGGTGCAGAACCTCTGCTGTTTGCAGCGTGGATCCATCCTGTCAGTGTAGTCCGGACAGAGAATATCACAAGATTAGATTATAGACGTCTTTGAGATTAACACTGAAACCATCACATCTTGCAGATCTGTTCATATTTACCACAGGAAATGAGAGATATCGATCTTCTACTTGTCAAACTGCTGTTTCAGGCACGTTGAGTTTTAATTGGTTGATTTGTGTCTCTAGTGGATTAAAGTCTAAGTCACTGCTGATGTTTGCTGCTTGGTTGGTTTGTTTATTTGTCAGCAGGATTACTGAGCGGATTTCCACTAAACTCAGTGGGAATGATGGGACATGGGCCAAGAAATAAGCCATTAAAGTTTGTTGTGGCTGCAGACGTTTTCCCAGGGAATAGGATACGGATCTTGAGGCTTATTCACGATGTCTGAAAGTATCTGCAGCTTGGTGGCTTGATTGAATTTAACAGGAACTTTGAGGCTCCACTTAGTGACTAGTTAGAGATGTTTATAGGAAACACCGTGATTCTTGTTAGGAGAGTTTATGGCATTAAACAAAAAATGCAACTTGGGTAGACGGGTATTACTCCATGTTTTCTTTCAAGTGATATTTCTTGATTTTAAGTTGAAGGTTTATCTGGGAAGGTGCAGGTGGTATTTGACTGACCTCCCTCTTTTTGTACAGTGTGTGTACAGAGTTCATACAGGACTGAAAATGTCAACTCTCCTTTTCTCTGTATATTACAATTTATGTGCTGAATTTGCACAAATGATGCTGCGAGCACACTTCTCTCTTGCACACTGAACTCAACTCCTCCTCACCCAGTGATCCTGTCTTGTACTGTGTTTTTGTCCATGTCCAGTATTTTAGTTTTTACTGCTGTGTTTATGATAAAACCCCTCAGATAAGATAATAGATTAAACCTGACTTGAAGGAAGTATTCACATGTTTTCCTGGCGGTTCATCCTCTAGTTGTTGAGAGATTTCAGACTGTTGTTTTCCGTACGACCACGCAGCTACAAATTCCCCGTCTTGACACACGTCCCAGCCAGAACACACATTGAAAGCTTAATTGCCGGCCTGCTCACCTGTAATTATGTTGTCGAGGAGAGTTGTGGGCATGCAGAAGATCCCCACCAGCAGGTCGCTCACAGCCAGGTTCAGAATGAACAAGTTGGTGACAGTCCGCATGTTCCTGCTCCTCAGCACGATGAAGCACACCACTCCATTCCCCACCATGCACACGAGGAAGATGAGCAGGTAGGACACGATGAAGATGGCTGCGATGGACGGCTGGTGCAGGTAAAATCCAACGTAGGTGATGTTTTTCCGGTGGACGGCCGACTCCACGGGGGTGTTGTAAAATGTCCAGTTGTCGTAGAGTTGAGTCAAGTTGGTCTCGGGTCCTTCGTTCATTTTAAACCTGAGGAATGAAAGAAGAGGAGGTGACCTCAGGGTGAATCGACTTCCTTTCCAGTAAAGTTTCAGAGAATAGAGAAGTATTTAAGGTGTTGGATTGAACTTTTAGTACTTTCTAGTGTCTATTTAATGGCCCAGAGAAGAAAGTGAAAGATTTCTTGTCACAGAACTTTGGCTGTGACGGCACAGAACAGAAACTCATTTTGCACATCCACAGGGGTCAGTAGAGCCCAAAATGTGTGACCACAGTGATCGTTCCCATTACAGTCGGGCTGACGGTGCATGCTGCAGGACACTGAACTCTGTGTGGAGGTTTTCTCTCGTTGTTCAGCCACTTGGAACAAACACTGAGCCTGTTCTTCTGTCCGCCAGAGGCTGCAAACACATGTTCTCGTGCATATGTGTGAATTATATCCTCTTATTGAACGATTTCTCCCTTGTTCGTCTGTTTGTTTGACTGTTTGCAGGATGACGCAAAAACTACCGAGCCGATTTAATTTAAACGCGGTGGATATATATTTAGAGGACTGACATCTATGAGTGTGTAGCTACATTGAGTTCTAGGAACTGTTGGGCCTTGGTGGATGTTTGAACTCTTTTGAGCTCCGTTCTAGTTCTTTGAAAACTCATCACCACAAGTGAGTCATGCAAAAACCTGCAGATACCTTGAAGTATTTTTTTTCACTGTGGTACATGCATGATGTAGTCTAATGGTTTCCATTTATATCTCCGGTGTGCATAATTCATCATAATGACATTGGTCCACTGCTCTCGTGTGGAAATGAGACGGCCTCTGTACGTTTTTACACCCAACTGGGAGGTTGTGTTATCACCCTGGTGTCTGTTCGGTTACAGGATCGTAGATCTGTGAAAAACCTTTTTGACATTTTCCTAGATTTCTCCCAATATGATTCCTGGATCTCCATGAAAAGAAATCACACGTCAGGAGACAGATATTTATGTGTGTGTCCAGATGTAGTGAATATAACAATCTGGTGTCATAAGGAGACTGCTGGGTCTCTGAGGGCCCTGATAGGTTTTCAGTTAGAAAATGCTGTTTGTATGAAAACAATTAACAACTTCCCCCCCAACGCAGAGCGACTCATTCAAAACATCAACTAACATCCCAGATCTTCTTCTTTCCGATGTGTAAAAAGCCGTCAGATGGAGCAGCAGCCTCTTCACACGTGAGGGAGAATTAACAGGGTAGAAAGCAAGTCCACAGAAAAAGTCACTTAACCGTGAAGAGAAAGGTTCAACCTTTGTGCTTTAATGGTTCAGGAGAAACAAGGGATTGGCTTTTTCCTCTCTCATCATCATCCTGTGCTTTTCCCTGCATCTCATTAAGACTATGAAGTGTTACTGCTGTGCCGCCCCTCAGCCGCCCCCTCACCCACTTCTACCCTCAGTTAGTGTTTCTCTTAAGTTCCTCAAACGCCTTTCATCAAGCGTCGCAGTCGAAGCGCTCCTCGCTGCAGACGTGCAAGTGAAGACGGGAGGAAAACACACCAGCGGAGCGAGGTTGTTCTTTTTTCTCCCCTCGAGAGGAAAGTGAAAGCACAAAGAACAACGCTGCTGCAGTCGACAACACACGCTCCAAAAAGATCAGGGCTGCCGTGCATCTCGGCCCAAAGAGAAACCAGCGTCTCCGCCTCTTTCTCTGATTGATTTCACCTTGTTTCATTTTTCAGCGATGATGCAAAGGGGGGGGGGGGTAGACAGAAATCCTGCCTCTTTGATTCTGACGCTCTGCCACCAAAACCTCATGTTTACCTCGACGAGCGCTGAAACCAACACTTGTTTTCACAGCTTGAGTTCTGATCTTTTTTTAACTATTTTTGCTGGATGGTTGGTTTATGGATTTGATTCATCAGAAAATACACGTTACTCTTTACCAGCTGAAGTCTAACGCTTCACTATCTCGTGTCCTGGGCGGCACGGTGGTAAAGTGGTTTGTACTGACGCCTCACACCAAGAACGTTCCTGGTTGCAAACCTGTCCTTAGAGAAGGATCCCTCCCTTATCGCTCTCTGAGGTTTCATTCTAGTAGTTTCCCCTCGCTCTTGTCGAGTGTTAACAACAGAGGATCTCTCACCTTGTACAGATTGTTAAACCCTGTCAGTCAAACACTGATTTGTGAATAGAAGCTAAACAATTAGGTTTGAAACCCGGTTCGATCTGTGTCTTTCACCCAGTGTCAGCTGGAATTGGCTCCGGCCCCTGAGGCTCCTTTTAAAGATAATCATCAGTATTGATTGATTGATGATGAATGAATTTCTTTATCCTTTTATAAATATTCATCCTCCTGTTTGCAGACTATCGACACGGCAACAACACTGAAGACAGACCTTCACCAGGTCTGTGAGTCTGTTGTGATTGAGTCTGTTGAACTGGGATGTTGAGTATTCATTGCCGAGCAGTGGAAGGTGAAGCATCCTGCAGCAAACCTCCATTAAGAACTGGGTCCAGATCACCAGTCTGAAGTGTTTCCACTGTGGATGAGATGAGTGTGGCTGATTATGTCTAATCACTTATGGAACTGGGTTTGATCACGACTGGACATATCGAGCGTTGCTTCAGGACAGAAGAGAAATTAAAGTTGTGGCTTTGCTGTCGAGCTTCCTGCGATTTGCTGATGTTTGCACTTTGAAATATTTAGTCCACTTAACGATCCCTGAGTTACGATCCCTCCACGTCACTGAGGGAGATACATATTGAAGTTAATCTCGCTCCACAGGCGCTTTCTCTCTGTGAATGAGCTTCATAATGCATAAATGTGAATAAAACATAAATGAGGAAATGCAGGTGTGTCCTGAGGGTCTGTGTGGGACTAGCAGAGGATAGTGTGTAATAATTTAAGCTGTTGTGTCAATCTGTCCATTATTAGTTACTTCAGCCTCAGTCCCTTTCAGATTTTAATCACTGTCTTTCACTCTGATACTTCAATAAACAATCTAATATGATCACAGATACTTATTAACAACAGGCCTGAGACCGAAGTGTGCACAAGTGAAAGTGTCCAAGGTGAACCGCTTCATCACAAATTGTCCGACTGCTTTTGGACTTTGCAAAAACCTTCCCTTGGACTCAGATATGACCTTCTGAGAATCAAGTGGTGAAATGTCAAAGCTCAATTTTGAAAGTGACCTCACAAACTCATTGAGAAACTAGAACCTCCAGCAAGGTTCGACCTTTCTCTCATGAAACCACATTTAAATTCATCAAATCCAGATTTTTAGTTTAATCTGCACCAAATTACACACAAATTAATATCAGTCCTCCTTTTTTTCATCAACATCCGTGAATTATTCTCTTGAGAAAATTATGAGAAACGTCACAATGTTCTTAGAAATGCAAAAACATCCTGTGTCCGTCCCCTGATCCACCTGACACCTTCAACATCCTGCTACCAACAAATCAACAAACAGTCGGGGCTGAATGCACGACGCCCTCTGTGGAGGTGATAATGAGAAAATAAACCTCATTCATTTTTATTAAATTCCTTCAAAGTCCTCACAACATGAACTGTTGTTGTTTTCTCAGGTTTTGAACCCGAGCTGCTGCCGTCGGTCCCTGTGGAGGATTCAGATGCTCTTTCCACGATTATAAGCAACTCCCCGTTTTACAGGGGGACAGTGAACAGCAGCAGATTGGAGAGGGACGGGAGATTAGCAAGTCATCCAGGGCCTCACTGATTTTCTATTATTTTCTACATGAATGCAGAGACTGGATAATAAATGATGCAGTTCCATCTGATACCAATCAGCACAATCTGCACAATCTGGCTTTGCATTGATTATAAATGTCATGAATGGTAAAGACATTAAATTGCTTCCTTCATCCATTTCTTATTCATAAATGCTTCCACGGCCCACAGCAGATATGACGGAGGCTCCTCTCTCACCCACGGCTGCAGTGAATCTGTAGAACCGTTGTTTAACCAGGGAGGAATAATGATGGTGTTGTATTCTCACAGAATATCAGTCTCTGTGTGATTTGGGTTAAATGTGCAGTTAAGTCCACAGTGATTCTGGAGATTTAAAGGAAGTCGTTTGTTTCCAGTAGAGGTCCACGTGTGGGGCTGGTATTTCCTCCGTGAGAGGATTCTGCCTCATAACGATATGACGACTTGTTCCTGTTTCTGTCAGAGGCTCATAAATCCAGAGGTGGGACAGTGGAGGAGCGACGTCATCTCATGATGCTGGAGATCTGCATCACTGGCATCGTGACCTCTGCTACATGGGTCTGAACTGAGAACTGCATCGATCCAGATATGATCTGGATTAGGATTAGCTTTAGGAGGATGTGATGCGTATGTCAGATTACAGAGGTTGTAGTCGGTAATATATTTATATAATGTTTCAGGTCACCATGCATAATAGGACCGTGCAAAGATATTACACACATGAAATCTAATGTAGGAATTTGCAGATTGAAATGCATCTTTCATGACTGATGACTGAGGCACTAATCCTAACCTCATCATTTAGACCTCATTACCCAGTCGTCAGTTGGTTATCACCCCCGAGACGAGGACAGCAGCCACGAGACTCAGGTTCAGACACCAGGACAGACAGAGGATGTCTGTCTGTGAACCTCACACTTCTCACATCATGTTCTCTCCCAGTATGTGCTGGTTGCACTCCGTACGACAGGCTCCAAGGGAACACTGTCCAGATGATGGAACACGACGTGATGCCTTCACTGTTCAGTCAGCCCATTAATCAATTGCACTGTCCCTCAAAGGGGGGGGGGGGGGGGGGGGGGGGATTAAAAATCCTGCACACAAGCAAATATTCACATTGGAGCATTTTTTACTTCACAGTGAACATTTGATTAATCACTGAAACTATTGATTGATCACATCTGCTCAGTGAGGCTGAACTAAATTCATCATTTCATCCTGAATTCAGGGAAATTCAGTGTCAGCACAAATATCAGCACTTTGCTTTCTTCAAGAACTGAGGAACAACAGCTTCAACGCATTTTAGCCCTTTTCTTTTAAAAAACAGAGGAGGAACAGCAGGAAAATCCCAGAATCTTTGCAAAATTTCTCAAAATCATTTCACTGCATATCAGAACATAACCAGAGCTGCTGCTGAGCTTGTTGGAATATCCCCATGTTCCAGAGGAGCAGCCTCTGAGGTGGACTCGGGGATCCGGGGGGTTTCAGAGGACATTCACATCACGTGTCCAATAGAATCTCACTCGGGGTTGATCTCATTATTTGACAGTATTTTGCTGCTCATCTCTCTGTGACTCTCCAGCTTCACAGGGACTGTCGCTACGCCCCTGATCTCTATTCAGTTGTACTAAAGCGGAACACACGCTAACCCGAGTTGATGTGGTTCAAGTCCCCCGACAGGAAGCTCTCGTGCCTGGATCAGAACGCACTCGCATATCTTTGTGCCATCGCTGCGCGCCTCGCAGTCGCTGCTCTCCACAAAGCGCGCGTCCAGCTGGAAGTGGAACCGGACCCGAGGAGCTGACTGCGCTCGAACGCACGCATGGCTGAGCAGTGCGGGACAAAGAGGTGCCTGTGGTCCGTGACACGATGAATCGAAGGGCCCGGTGCGCACCGGAACGCACGGACCTCACACTGTGCCATGTTCAGCCACTGAGCTCCAGACGCAACTACTCCAACTTTAACAACTCCATCCAGAGGACAGGTGGATTTCACTGCACCTGCCACATCTCACATGACGCCGGGAGAAGTCAGCGGTCTTACCTCGGTGTGTTTCAGATCAACCTGAAGACGGGAGGGAAACACGGGTACAGTAAAAAGTCCACTTTGTCCTGGACGAGACATGCGGAGGAACCACAAGAAGGAGCGACGCGCAGACGAGCATGAGGGAAACGAAGAGTGAAGAGGCTCGAGTGTCCCCCTGCGTCCTGCTGCTGTGTATCCGTCCGCTGCTGCTGCTGCTGCGTGTGCCACAGGACGCGCTCCGCCGGCCGCTCCGAGCGCAAGTGGACGGTTTACAGTGGGATCCGTGCGTAATTGACGCGTGACGTCGGTGGAGAAGGGGGAGGGATGAGCGATACCCCCACCCCCACCCCCCCACCCTCCCTCACTCCTGGTTATCCTCCAGCTGCTGCTGCTGAAATGTCAAGAGCCTGAGATGGAGGAGGCTGATGTGAGGGTCTGAGATGGAGCATCGAGGCCATGGAACCAGTGTCAGAATAAAACAAACTCACTTCTGTCTGACACTCACATCTTCTGCTAAATCAAACAAACAGATCCAAGCTGCCATTTCTATAGATTCATTACCTGAGACATTATAGGCTCAATTTAACTAAGAATGAGAAAATTCAATTAAGCCAATATGAAATGATTCTGTGTGGTATTGGGATCATCACAGCAGGCTATAGATTATTTAAACAACCTGCTAATTCCACACACGTCTGTCTGTCTGTCTGTGGAACTGATATCTTAAACATCATCCATCTTATCGGCTTCAGACTCGGTTGTAAATTGCCTGAGAATCGAGTTTGGTGTGATTTGGACACGGAATACATTCAATATTAGTTAAGAATGAAATAAACAGGTCAAACATTTAGATAATTTGATTCTTTACATTTTATATATTATTATGCGACAGGTGCAGATCTCCGTCATGGCAACAACATTCACAGAATCACTTCCTCTCTGGCAATTTGTCTTCAAAGTAAAACCACAACAGTCACTTTGTTCCTACAATGCTTTATATCGATATGATGAATCACACAGCTTTTATTTTGGAAAGTTGTGAACTTGGGTCTGAAGATTGTGTCGGTTGTTTAACAGATTCTGAAATAGTTCTTACATAAAAAACACACATGTGAACAGTAATAAAGAAAATTCTGTTTAATTCGATGAACAACATTGAGTTTAAACTCTTCAGTGCAGATGAACCAGGTAGGATGAAAACAAAGTTTTCTAACTTCTCTGCACACAAACTATACGAAGTGACAAAATATTGACGATGACGAGGAATAATTCTGAAGTATCAACAGGACGAGAGAAACACAACATTACAAACACACACGTTTACAACAGGAACTGAATTCATTAATTCGAAGTATGATCTGCAGCAAATGAGAAACTATGTTGAATTAGTAAAATGTTTGTTTATCGTGTACATCGGAGGAGGTTTCTAATTTGTAGATAAAACTTTGATGGATCATGTTCTCGCTCTCTGACCTCGATCAGTAGAATTTGAAGCGATGCCTCAAAGGCAAAGAGTTTTAATTACAGGGCAGATTTTCTAGATGAATGCGGTTGTGCACAAAGCTTTGAAAGCTGCTGCAGCTGTCAGCGTGTTTACGTGCTGCACGTCGAACACAACGCGCTCTGAGACTCGTGGACAGGAGTTGTCAAGTTTGAAGGGTGCAAATGTGCAGAATGCTGATAATGAAACGGCCGCAGGCTGGTTGCAAACACCAGAAGTTTGCTCACTGTCAGGTTGGACGTCTCAGCCAAAGTCGTCTTGTTAAATCTTAACTTTGTCCATCCAACGTTTCCATTGGGGCTAATTAAGTAAAAGTTTAATCTAAATAAGAGTTGCAACAAACAACACTCACTTTCATTATCCAGGCTTCACAGTGGTTTCCGACCTGAAGACACTGACCATGAACACAGGGGAGCTGCAGCAGGGTGAAGCAGGCCGAGTGGAACGTGGCCCCGAGGCCTCGAGTTCATTATTTAAAAAGAAAATCAACATTTAAACTCTCGACTGGGATAAGCTGCAGCCCTCTGCGACCTTTTAATACATAATTCACCGCTCAGAGGATAAACATTGTTTCCATGCAGCAGAAAGGTGGAAATAAATTTCACAAAGAAATCCAGATAGTGCAGGTTGTAGTTCAAACTCGCAGCCAGGGAGCTGGTGGGAGTCGGCCCGGGGGAGACAGATCGACATCTCGCAGAACTAAGCAACAAAAGATTAAGTTTATCTCTGTCCAGGCGACATGGTGGGAAATTAATTATTGCTCATATTCATAGACCATTGATATTGTAACAGGGGGATTAGTAAAGATAATGGACGGAGTTGATAATTCTAGATTTTTCATCCAGTTATGGTTCAGATATTTGAGCTTGGACTGAGCGCAGTGGGCCGACAGGCGAGGTCACGTTTTAAACTATTAAAGTTTGGTTTGAATAATATGTGTCAAAGTTTTCTTTCCCTTCATTTAGAGACTTCATCATTCAGTTGAATTATATTTCCTGTTGAATAAATCGTTTGGCAGAAAGGGCAACTTTTATTAATCTGAGTCTATTCAGGGTTTATTTTCAGACGCTGTGACACAGGCAGGGTTTGAACTCGACCTGTTAGAGTTTGATCCCCTGTTTTCTTCTTTCCCCTGTCGACAGGTTATTCATGTTAGAATCAATCGACTTTTTAATTCAACCCAGGAGACTCCAGGGTCTTTAAGTTTTCTCTCTTTGGTGTATTCATGTTTTGAAACTTCCTTTTGTATGAGAAGCCTTTTGCCTGAGCTGAGGTCCGAGACCTTGAAAGCCATCCTACCTGGTTTATCTGCACTGAAGATTTTACCTTCAATGTTTTTCATCAAATGAAACTGAATTTTCTTTATTACACTTCACTTGTGTGGTTTATATACAAGTTTGAATAATTTAATGGCCTGATATTGTTTTTTTTATACGTCACATGTCGACTATTCAGGAGTCTGTTAAAGAAACAACACGATCTTCAGACCCAAGCTCAAAACTTTTCAAAGTAAATGCTTTTGCTTTGAAGATAACGTGCTAAAGAGGAAGTGATTGTATGAAGTTGTGTCCATGACGGAGACGAGCTCCCGTCTCAGGTCCGTCTGTGTGTGTCTGTCTCAGTCCGATACGGTGAAAGGATCAAATTATTAAAATGATCTGGTGGCGAATTCGTCCTGTGGTTAGATTATCAGAGGACGTAGAATGACATCGACTCTAAATGCTTCAATACAAGAAACGGATAAAGTAAAATAAATGAAACTAGAGACAAGTTTAGTAAAAATACAGAATGCAAGTAAATTTCAAATCAAATCTGATAATTAAAAGTAACATAAAGCCAATTAATTCAAACATAGAAAAACTAGAGAGTCACAGTCGTGTACATAAACATAAATAAGTAATTATACTTTCTCCTCGATCCAGGAATCAACAGCAGTTATGACGTAATGTTGAAAAGTCCTTGAGAAGTTTGGCTTCACTCATGAAGGTAGAATTTGTTCAAAACAACAGAATTCCTGCCGTGATCAATTAAACCAAACAAACACAGTTTTCCATTGTAATGGACTTTTTTCCGTTGGTGTGATTGGCAACGACCCACGAAAAGTTTGCCCCACTGAGCTTTTGTGAGCTGCCAAACAAAACCGTTCCCCACTGACGGTGCAGTTAACAACAACTTCTATTTGTCTGGGAAAGAGTCAAACTCCTGCACGTTGTAATTAGAAACTTTTTCAAACATTATAACTTCACCAGAATCGGGTGAGAGATGGCGGGAGGTCCGCGCTCAGTGTCTCCTGCGGAAAATATGTGTTTATTAGTTTTAGAGCAGCGGTTGCCGACGGCTGTTTGAGCCGCAGGAATCTGTGTTGTTGCTTCGCAGGTTTTCAATAATGAGATATCGGCCAAAGGAACGGAATCAAAATCAACTGAGACATGTCTGAGTAACAGGGATCTGAGAATATTAAAGGAAGTAGACTGTTACAGGAAATTCTGTCTTCCAAAACGTTTAGTTCATGAGGACAATATCCATATCAATCAATACAATGATTAACCTTGTGTGAGCAAGTTGTGTGTCTGTGCAAACTGTGCTGACGACAATCTTTGTGTCTCCGTACAAGAGCAGCAAGAAGATTTAAAGTTTCAAATGTTCCAAGATCTCTATTGTCATTATTCTATACTCTCCAGTCAAAAATATATAACGATAGTAATCGACTTTATTAATAAAGAACCTTTAAAAACACAATAACAAGGTACTTTACGCGTTGAAAATGCCAAATTGACGGCAAACGAAAGGAAACAGTTAAACAATAAAACACAACGAGGAACTGATGTGTGCCGAGCCGAGCCGAGCCGAGGGGGGGGGGGGGGGGGGGGGGGGGGGTCAGCTGGAGATCTACATTCAGGGTGAATTCAGTCAAACAATGTGATGACATCATGACTCTGTGGTGGAGTCTCAGTTAACTGTGATTACATTTCACACAGAATCACACTTTTACCTCATTGTCATGTTTCTGGTCTCACATCGTTTGGTTAAAGAACAAACTTAGCATCCGCTTGCTAGGTAGCATTAGCCGCGCTAGCATTAGCTACGTTAGCATTAGCCTTGTTAGCTAACATTACCGTTACAGTGAAGGTCATGGCCGACACACAATTCAACAGATTATAAAGTACATGCTGAATTAGTGACGTTCTCCATGTTTCATCTACAAACAGGCCAAGTGTTATAGTGTGATTAATTAAACACAATCACAAGTATCACTGATATTATTTTCTATATATTTAGTGTTAAAAGTTAAACATATGTCTGACCTGCAGGTAACATGGGAGGGTAAGTAATCTTTTGAAAAACCATTATATATATGAATTAACTCTTGATGACTCCAGTGAGATGTGGAGATGGAAGATTTCATTCTCATAGTTTCCTTATCCTCACCAATGATGATAATACAAAAAAAATAGAAATTTGAACTTCCCCATGTTCCATGCTGTGTGTTACTGATTCTCTCACCTTTGTCTCTACGACGTCTTTTGAACATAGAATTACTGTTTATTTTTTCTGTGTTATCTTTAATTGATGAAATACAAAGTTCATCTTTGGTGTCTGTTCGCTGCAGCGGTTGGATTAACTTCACTTCAGCAGCTTCACCCACACAAACTGCTGCATGTTCGTATTCATGCATTTCAAAAGGAAAATGCACATTAATTAACAAGTGTAGTGGAGTCCATCATATAATGGGTCAGATTTAATGATGCAGGCTAGTTTTCATCTGCAGGTTGATGGTAGAAAAACATACAAATACGTGAATAACAACACAAGTACACACACAGTACATTAGAATCAACATGATACTGTCATATTCTTATACACTAGTGAAGTGAACGTGACCGAGAGCATCGATTCAAAACACAAGAAACTAGCTTCACTGGTTTTATCGGATTCAAACAACGTGTAAGTGAGAAAACGTCCATGAACCGACTTTAAGTTCGACTCCGTTCAGCTCATGTTCCTCTGGCTCTCGTTGCTTTTATTCATTTCTGTTTCACACCGTCGAGTTTTAAATTTCCCTCTTTCAAAACACAACTGCCTCATTTCCGCTGCTTCTTCTCCTCCGAGACTCCAGCTGACTGCTGCAGCGCCCCCTCTCTGCGGTGATGGGATAACACATCTTCTGCATTGTAACTCAAACAGAAGTGAAGGAAACACCAGGGTCCTTGAATCATGAAGAAGAAAATGGACACTTGAATTTGAATAAACTTCCAATCTGCAGAACCAACTGTTGACAGATGTTATTCCAACAACCTGTGTCCAGGGGGACGTGCATGTCCAGTGCATGTGAGTGGTCACATGATCTCTGCAGGCGTGTGAGACGTGTTGGACGGAGATTCAAACTGATGCAGAGACAAAACACCTGTGAGCACAGAGAGTGTTTTAGTTTGGAAACGCCTTAGTGGTGTTAATGTAACTCTAAAGCAAGAACAGTGTGTGGGAATGGAAGAGGAAACATTCTCCCCATTCCAAGTCAAACATTTTAAATGATCTGGAGCATCGTGGATTTAAGATAAGATAAGATAAGATAAGATAAGATAAGATAAGATAAGATGATCCTTTATTAGTCCCACAATGGGACATTTGCAGTATTACAGCAGCAACAGTCAAAAAGACATCAGCAGGTAATAAGAAACATGTAATACTGAAGTGTGAGGAATTAAAAACTATAGAAATATATGAATGTAATTAAACTAATGTATGCATTGTAAAGACAGTAAAGATATGTGCAGTGTGAGAATATGTACAGTGAATGTATTGCACATGAACCGTTGATATTGCACAGGCAGATGAATCAGGCACAGTTAAGAGTTAAAGTGTTAGAGTGCAGTCCATAAGGGGGGGGGGGGGGTGCATAGTTTGTACTGGCAGCAGAGCTGCTTGTACATTTGTTTCAGCTTGTACAGGTTTCATCATCCAGCATCTCAAGCTCCACCCTCTCCTGACTCACCTGAGAAACCAGGAAACATCTGTTCCTCCCTGAAGAGACGCAGGCTGAAAACCAGACGATCACATTCACCTTCCAAACCAAACTAAACCAAACCAGACCAAACGTCCTGAGTGAGTCCAGCTACAGGAGAGAAGAGTGAAACTACAACCTGCCGACGCTCCACACACTGACCGTGAGTTTAACAAACACCTCGACTCAGACAGGAAGTAAACCTCAGTGAAGTTCGTGGAGCTGTGACTGACTGACTGTCTGTTTTCAGCTTCACCTGGAGACTCAATGGCTTCCAGATCAGAAGATGATCTCTGCTGTCCCGTCTGCCATGATGTCTTCAGAGATCCTGTCATTCTGTTATGTAGCCACAGCTTCTGTAAAGACTGTTTGAAGAGCTGGTGGAAAGACAAAGAAGTAAAAGAGTGTCCCGTTTGTAAGAGAAGATCTTTAAAGCGTAAACCACCTTGTAACCTGGTGTTGAAGAACCTGTGTGAGACCTTCTTACAGGAGAGAGATCAGAGCTCTTCACATGCTCTCTGCAGTCTGCACTCAGAGAAACTCAGACTCTTCTGTCTGGACCATCAGCAGCCAGTGTGTGTCATCTGCAGAGATTCAGAGAAACACAGCGACCACAGATTCAGACCCATAGATGAAGCTGCACCACAACACAAGAAGCAGCTTCAGGAAACTCTGGAGCCCTTGAAGGAGAAGTTACAGTGTTTTGAACGTGTTAAAGTAGAGTGTGAACTAACAGCAGAACACATTAAGGTCCAGGCCGGACTCACAGAGACGCAGATCAAGGAGCAGTTTAAAAAGCTTCATCAGTTTCTGGAGGAGGAAGAGGAGGCCAGGATGGCTGCACTGAGGGAGGAAGAGGAGCAGAAGAGTCGGAGGATGAAGAAGAAGATTGAGTCTCTGAGCAGAGACATAACGGCTCTTTCAGACACAATCAGAACCACAGAGGACGAGCTGAGAGCTGAAGACGTCTCGTTCCTGCTCAACTACAAGGCTGCAGTGGAACGAGTCCAGCAGCGCCCCCTGCTGGATGATCCACAGCTGGCCTCAGGAGCTCTGATAGACGAGGCCGAACATCTGGGCAACCTGAGCTTCAACATCTGGAACAAGATGAAGGACAGGGTCTCCTACAGTCCTGTGGTTCTGGACCCAAACTCTGCTCATCCATGGCTCGTCCTGTCTGAAGATCTGACCAGTTTGAGACGAGGAGAGAGACAGAAGCTTCCTGACAATCCAGAGAGGTTTGATAAACACGCCTCAGTCCTGGGATCTGAGGGTTTTAACTCAGGGACTCACAGCTGGGACGTCCTGGTTGGAGACAGTACACGCTGGTCACTGGGTGTGTCAGCAGAGTCTGTCCAGAGGAAGGGAGACAAACTGTCTGAAACATGGGGAATATGGTTCCGTGAAGGTAAATACTCAGCATTGTCACCATCAGCATCATCTGTTCTCTCTGTGCAGAAGATCCAGAGGATCAGAGTGAAACTGGACTGGAACAGAGGAGAACTGTCGTTCTCTGATCCTGATACTAACAAACACATTCACACCGTCACACACACTTTCACTCAGAAGATGTTTCCATACTTTTACACTAGAGATCCCTTGAAGCTGTTACCTGTGAATGTCTCTGTGACGCTGGATCAGAGCAGTTAGAGATAAAGATTTTATTCATCATGTTTATTTCTTCAAGAGAAATCTGCTGAATCTAAATGTTAAACTCGTTATTCTAAAGCTTTGTTTATTTCTCCTTTTACTTCTCACTCGTTTTTATTTCTCCTGTCGACTTTTCCACGTGTGTAAAAAGATTTCATTATTTTCTGATCTTTATCTTTGGTTTGTTTTTTATTTTCATGGAAAATGTTTTCTATCATTTAGATTTTGTGTGGATCCATGAAGTCGAGCAAACTGATGAAGATCCACATAAAATAATCCTTACAATTTCAATAGGGCCTCCCACGGTCTCCTGCTGTTCGGTGCTCGGGCCCTAAATAATAAGCAATTTGACGACCACAAAGCAAAACAGCACACATACAGAAATAAACATAATGTTATATATATTTTAAAGTGTAAAAAATATGGAGAAATTTATTCACAAAACAATAAAAACAGCAGCCAGTAACTATGCAGAAGTAGAATAAGACATATTTACAAAAAGTGCAAAATGGTGCAAGAATGTTGTGTTTTTTTCCGTCCCTGAGGATGAAGTGTGTGCAGGTTGTGTGTGTGTGTGTGTTAGTCACAGTCCTTGATGTGTGTGTTGTGTGTGCTCGAGGATAGAAGCTGTTCCTCAGTCTGATGGCGGAGGATCCTCATGTGAATCATCAGAATATCACGATTTGATTCCTAGATGGAAATACAACTTTGCTGAGTCTATTTGGAAAGAAGGTTGATCATTTTTATGCAGTCACACTTTTTCAGTTTCTAAAAAAATAATAATTTGTTCGACTTGTTTCTTGTACAAACTGTTTCGTTGACTCATTTTCCCTCTGAATGAATTTGCTGCTGTTGGAATCTGGAAGTGAAACTTTTGGGGATAATTGAGGAACAAATGCAGTTGAAGGTTTTCCGTCCAGCCTCGATTAGGTTCGTGTCATTTCCCAGCTGAGGAGAGTTTGGGACCGTTCACGTCCCAGTGACGCACAGGGAGCCGGACAAAACCAGTTATTACACATGTAAAGCCCCGAAGCTGTGGAAACTCCCAGAGGAGTCGACTCAAGTGAGCACTTGTTAAAGTATTTAGCAGAAAGAGTTTGATTCCTCTCCTGGAGCTCGGCCACTGTGCAGCGGGGGTGTCAGATCTTTTGTAGAAAACATGACACATTCACGTTCAGCTCTTGTTGCATCCTGTCTCCAGCCCTTTGTTTGTGGGACTGTGAGCAACGTGAGGAGCTGCACCACCTGAGGAAACTGGAGGAATCATCTGATTCCTCCAGATTCTGTTCTGCGCCGGACGGTCCCGGCAGACGCCACTCCTGTTCCGGCGTCGGGGGTCCCGGCAGCAACCACGCCAGTCCCAGTTCTTGTTCTGCGCCGGACAGTCCCGGCAGACGCCACTCCTGTTCCGGCGTCGGGGGTCCTCGCAGTGCCTACTCCAGTTCCTGTCCCACGCCGGAGGGTCCCGGCTGACGTCACTCCAGTTCCGGCGTCGGAGGTCCTCGCAGCGTCTACTCCAGTCCCTGTTCCGCGCCCGAGGGTCCAGGCTGGCATCGTTCCGGCGTCGGGGGTCCTCGCGGCGCCTGTTCCTGTTCCGCGCCGGGGGGTCCCGGCAGACGCCGCTCCAGTTCCAGCGTCGGGGGTCCCGGCACGGATTACTCCAGTTCCTGTTCCGCGCCGGAGGGTCCCGGCAGACGCCACCCGTGTTTCGGCGTCGGGGGTCTCGGCAGGCGCTACTCCCATTCCTGTTCTGCGCCGGAGGGTCCCGGCACGGATTACACCTGTTCCGGCATCGGGGGCCCCAGCAGACGTCACACCGGTTCTGGCGGCGGGGGTCCCGGCAGATGCCACTCCAGTTCCGGCATCTGGGGTCCCGGCAGACGTCACACCGATTCCGGCATCGGGGGTCCCAGCAGACGTCACACCTGTTACGGCGTCGGGGTTCCTGGCAGATGCCACTCCAGTTCCGGCATCTGGGGTCCCGGCAGACGTCACACCTGTCCTGGCGCCGGGGGTGCCGGCAGCGGCTACTCCAGTTCCTGCCCCACGTCCGGAGCTCCTGTCCCGCACCGGAGGGTCCCGGCAGACGCCACTCCTGTTCCGGCGTCGGGGGTCCTCGCAGCGCCTACTCCAGTTCCTGTCCCGCACCGGAGGGTCCCGGCTGACGCCACTTCTGTTCCGGCGTCGGGGGTCCTCGCAGCGTCTACTCCAGTCCCTGTTCCATGCCCGAGGATCCAGGCTGGCGTCGTTCCGGCATCGGGGGTCCTCGCGGCGCCTGCTGCAGTTCCTGTTTCGCGCCGGGGGGTCCCGGTGGACGCCGCTCCAGTTCCGGCGTCGGGGGTCCCGGCACGGATTACTCCAGTTCCTGTTCCGCGTCGGGGGTCTCGGCAGGCGCTACTCCCATTCCTGTTCTGCGCCGGAGGGTCCCGGTACGGATTACACCTGTTCCGGCATCGGGGGCCCCAGCAGACGTCACACCGGTTCCGGCGGCGGGGGTCCCTGCAGATGCCACTCCAGTTCCGGCACCTGGGGTCCCGGCAGACGTCACACCTGTTACGGCATCGGGGTTCCCGGCAGATGCCACTCCAGTTCCGGCGTCTGGGGTCCCGGCAGACGTCACACCTGTCCTGGCGCCGGGGGTCCCAGCAGCGGCTACTCCAGTTCCTGCCCCACGTCCGGAGCTGAGGACAACGCCCCTTCAGCTGCAGAGGCGGCTATCACCGGCTGAGTCCCCAGGTTTCGTCCCTGATCGGCCTCCGGGCCGTCCGCCTGAGCCCTTGTACTCTGTCCCTGATCGGCCACGGTGCCGTCCTCCCGAGCCTCTGTACTCTGTCCCTGATCGGCCACGGTGCCGTCCTCCCGAGCCTCTGTACTCTGTCCCTGATCGGCCACGGTGCCGTCCTCCCGAGCCTCTGTACTCTGTCCCTGATCGGCCACGGTGCCGTCCTCCCGAGCCTCTGTACTCTGTCCCTGATCGGCCACGGTGCCGTCCTCCCGAGCCTCTGTACTCTGTCCCTGATCGGCCACGGTGCCGTCCTCCCGAGCCTCTGTACTCTGCCCCTGAGCGGCCTCCGCGCCGCCCGCCCGAGCCCCGGTGCTCTGTCCAGGATTCCCTCCTCCGGATCCCCCCTCCTCCCTCCCGTCTAAGTTCGCGTTTGGGCCGTCTAGAATTCGGCCCTTGAGGGGGGGGTTCTGTAAGGGTTTGGGTTCCACCTCTTTTTGAAGGTGTTTTCTGTTTACATCCCTGTGTTTCATGTTTTCACACTCCGGGTTCTGTTTCCTGTTTTATTTTGTAGTGTCTGGGTTCTTGTGTCTCGTCTCTAGCTTTACTTCCTGTCCGTGATTGTCTGCACCAGTCCTCATGTGTCTCACCTGTGTCTATTTGCCCCTGCCTTCCCTGTGTATTTAAGCCTCTGTGCTTCTCCTTGTCGGATTGTTGTCTATCGTCGTTGTCTAAGTGCCGTGATGTCCTGTCCTCCTGTGTTTCTGTATCCCGTGTCTCCTGAGCTCCAGTCCTGTTCACCTGTGTAAGCCTCCTGTGTTTTCTTTGTGCTTTTGTTTGTTCAGTTTAACTTTTTGAGATTCCTGTGTTTATTCTTGTTATTCTTTCATTAAAAATACTTTAAGTTTAAACTCTGCGTCTGGGTCCATCTGCCTCATCAAATCCTGACAATCACAATTTTACGTCATTGTCTCACATTGTTTGGTTAAAGAACAAACTTAGCATCCGCTTGCTAGGTAGCATTAGCCGCGCTAGCATTAGCTACGTTAGCATTAGCCTTGTTAGCTAACATTACCCAGTAGCCACCATTCTTGAGGCCGTTAAAGTGAAGGTCATGGCCGACACACAATTCAACAGATTATAAAGTACATGCTGAATTAGTGACGTTCTCCATGTTTCATCTACAAACAGGCCAAGTGTTATAGTGTGATTAATTAAACACAATCACAAGTATCACTGTTATTATTTTCTATATATTTAGTGTTAAAAGTTAAACATATGTCTGACCTGCAGGTAACATGGGAGGGTAAGTAATCTTTTGAAAAACCATTATATATATGAATTAACTCTTCATGACTCCAGTGAGATGTGGAGATGGAAGATTTCATTCTCGTAGTTTCCTTATCCTCACCAATGATGATAATACAAAAAAATTTAAATTTGAACTTCACCATGTTCCATGCTGTGTGTTGCTGATTCTCTCACCTTTGTCTCTACGACGTCTTTTGAACATAGAATTACTGTTTATTTTTTCTGTGTTATCTTTAATTGATGAAATACAAAGTTCATCTTTGGTGTCTGTTCGCTGCAGCGGTTGGATTAACTTCACTTCAGCAGCTTCACCCACACAAACTGCTGCATGTTCGTATTCATGCATTTCAAAAGGAAAATGCACATTAATTAACAAGTGTAGTGGAGTCCATCATATAATGGGTCAGATTTAATGATGCAGGCTAGTTTTCATCTGCAGGTTGATGGTAGAAAAACATACAAATACATGAATAACAACACAAGTACACACACAGTACATTAGAATCAACATGATACTGTCATATTCTTATACACTAGTGAAGTGAACGTGACCGAGAGCATCGGTTCAAAACACAAGAAACTAGCTTCACTGGTTTTATCGGATTCAAACAACGTGTCAGTGAGAAAACGTCCATGAACCGACTTTAAGTTCGACTCCGTTCAGCTCATGTTCCTCTGGCTCTCGTTGCTTTTATTCATTTCTGTTTCACACCGTCGAGTTTTAAATTTCCCTCTTTCAAAACACAACTGCCTCATTTCCGCTGCTTCTTCTCCTCCGAGACTCCAGCTGACTGCTGCAGCGCCCCCTCTCTGCGGTGACGGGATAACACATCTTCTGCATTGTAACTCAAACAGAAGTGAAGGAAACACCAGGGTCCTTGAATCATGAAGAAGAAAATGGACACTTGAATTTGAATAAACTTCCAATCTGCAGAACCAACTGTTGACAGATGTTATTCCAACAACCTGTGTCCAGGGGGACGTGCATGTCCAGTGCATGTGAGTGGTCACATGATCTCTGCAGGCGTGTGAGACGTGTTGGACGGAGATTCAAACTGATGCAGAGACAAAACACCTGTGAGCACAGAGAGCGTTTTAGTTTGGAAACGCCTTAGTGGTGTTAATGTAACTCTAAAGCAAGAACAGTGTGTGGGAATGGAAGAGGAAACATTCTCCCCATTCCAAGTCAAACATTTTAAATGATCTGGAGCATCGTGGATTTAAGATAAGATAAAATAAGATAAGATAAGATGAGATAAGATGATCCTTTATTAGTCCCACAATGGGACATTTGCAGTATTACAGCAGCAAGAGTCAAAAAGACATCAGCAGGTAATAAGAAACATGTAATACTGAAGTGTGAGGAATTAAAAACTATAGAAATATATGAATGTAATTAAACTAATGTATGCAGTGTAAAGACAGTAAAGATATGTGCAGTGTGAGAATATGTACAGTGAATGTATTGCACATGAACCGTTGATATTGCACAGGCAGATGAATCAGGCACAGTTAAGAGTTAAAGTGTTAGAGTGCAGTCCATAAGGGGGGGGGGGTGCATAGTTTGTATTGGCAGCAGAGCTGCTTGTACATTTGTTTCAGGTGTGACAGGTTTCATCATCCAGCATCTAAAGCTCCACCCTCTCCTGACTCACCAGAGAAACCAGGAAGCATCTGTTCCTCCCGGAAGAGACGCAGGCTGAAAACCAGACGATCACATTCACCTTCCAAACTAAACCAAACCAAACCAGACCAAACGTCCTGAGTGAGTCCAGCTACAGGAGAGAAGAGTCAAACTACAACCTGCCGACGCTCCACACACTGACCGTGAGTTTAACAAACACCTCGACTCAGACAGGAAGTAAACCTCAGTGAAGTTCGTGGAGCTGTGACTGACAGACTGTCTGTTTTCAGCTTCACCTGGAGACTCAATGGCTTCCAGATTAGAAGAGGATCTCTGCTGTCCCGTCTGCCAAGATGTCTTCAGAGATCCTGTTCTTCTGTCATGTAGCCACAGCTTCTGTAAAGACTGTGTGAAGAGCTGGTGGAACGACAAAGAAGTAAAAGAGTGTCCACTTTGTAAGAGAAGATCTTCAATGTGGGAACCACCTAACCTGGTGTTAAAGAACCTGTGTGAGACCTTCTTACAGGAGAGAGATCAGAGCTCTTCACATGCTCTCTGCAGTCTGCACTCAGAGAAACTCAGACTCTTCTGTCTGGACCATCAGCAGCCAGTGTGTCTCGTCTGCAGAGATTCAGAGAAACACAGTGACCACAGATTCAGACCCATCGATGAAGCTGCACAACAACACAAGAAGCAGCTTCAGGAAACTCTGGAGCCCTTGAAGAAGAAGTTACAGTGTTTTGAACGTGTTAAAGTAAAGTTTGAACAAACAGCAAAACACATTAAGGTCCAGGCCGGACTCACAGAGACGCAGATCAAGGTGCAGTTTAAAAAGCTTCATCAGTTTCTGGAGGAGGAAGAGGAGGCCAGGATGGCTGCACTGAGGGAGGAAGAGGAGCAGAAGAGTCGGATGATGAAGGAGAAGATTGAGTCTCTGAGCAGAGACATAACGGCTCTTTCAGACACAATCAGAACCACAGAGGACGAGCTGAGAGCTGAAGACGTCTCGTTCCTGCTCAACTACAAGGCTGCAGTGGAACGAGTCCAGCAGCCCCCCCTGCTGGATGATCCACAGCTGGCCTCAGGAGCTCTGATAGACGAGGCCAAACATCTGGGCAACCTGAGCTTCAACATCTGGAACAAGATGAAGGACTTGGTCTCCTACAGTCCTGTGGTTCTGGACCCAAACTCTGCTCATCCATGTCTCGTCCTGTCTGAAGATCTGACCAGTTTGAGACGAGGAGAGAGACAGAAGCTTCCTGACAATCCAGAGAGGTTTGATAAACACATCTCAGTCCTGGGATCTGAGGGTTTTAACTCAGGGACTCACAGCTGGGATGTCCTGGTTGGAGACAGTACAATCTGGACACTGGGTGTAAGAGCAGAGCCTGTCCAGAGGAAGGGAGACAAACTGTCTGGATACTGGGGAATAGGGTTCTATGAAGGTAAATACAGAGCAGGGTCACCATCAGCATTATCTGTTCTCTCTCTGCAGAAGATCCATAGGATCAGAGTGAAACTGGACTGGAACAGAGGAGAACTGTCGTTCTCTGATCCTGATACTAACAAACACATTCACACCGTCACAGACACTTTCACTCAGAAGATGTTTCCATACTTTTACACTAGAGATCCCTTGAAGCTGTTACCTGTGAATGTCTCTGTGACGCTGGATCAGAGCAGTTAGAGATAAAGATTTTATTCATCATGTTTATTTCTTCAAGAGAAATCTGCTGAATTTAAAAGTTAAACTCGTTATTCTAAAGCTTTGTTTATTTCTCCTTTTACCTCTCACTCGTTTTTATTTCTACTGTCGACTTTTCCACGTGAGTAAAAAGATTTCATTATTTTCCCGATCTTTATCTTTGGTTTGTTTTTTATTTTCATGGAAAATGATCCACATAAAAACACATTTATCAACTAGAAAGTGGTGAAAATGTATGTATTCTGGAGTAATTTTAAATGGGCGTGGCAAAATGGCTCAACAGCGCCACCTAGAAAAAAATATATATTATTATTATTATAATAATAATTGGCCCGAGCACATGCTTTGGTGAGAATTTGAGGGCTTTAATTTGTTGTTGAATCCTTTGATGCTGATAATGCAGGAGTGGAGTTGTTTGTTGACGGCTCAGCATCAAAGGATTCATGGTCCATGTATGTCCGAGATACAGAACCTCGTGTTTTGATGGCGTGTAATCAAACTTTGACGCCACGCCACGCCACGGTCACACCGTGTGACGAAAAATTCGTTAGTTTGTATCTTCGTCTTGTTGAGATGACACTCATCTCAATTTGAAGTTGATCAGATGAAAGCCCTGGGACAAGTTCGTCAAAGTAAAAATGTGAAAAATGGCCACTAAATGCAAAATGGTGGGCTTCCTGTTGCGTTTTTCATAATGCCCCTTGAGACTTTTTTGTTTGTCTGGTCACGATACACCTGTGTATCGATTTTTGTGAAAAGGTGGAGTTTCCTTTCTCAGTGGATTTGATTAGAGATGTAATGGAAGTGAAGTGGAAGCACGTTGCATGTTGATGATGTGACAGGGAAAGAGGGAGGCCACGCAGCAAACGGAATCAAACCCATTCATCGTCTGGTCGTGTGTCGGCAATGTTGTGCTAAGATAGCAAACAGTGGTAAGAAACCCAGGACTCCAAATATCTTGTTGAGGGTAGGACATAATTTATAACTTATATATTATTGGCACTATCCCGGAACCAATCACTGCACCTTAGCACCGCACGTGCCCATAACATAACTTATTGTTCTTTCTGTATATATTGTTGTTTTATGTCCGATTGTTGTTTTTATGTCCAAATGCACCAACCACACCAAGGCAATTTCCTGTATGTGTAAATATACTTGGCAATAAAAAGAATTCTGATTCTGATTCTGATTGAAGAATAAGAGATGCAGCTTCAAGTGGCACCATGTTGACCATCGACTTTATTTCAGATTTAGCTCAAGGAAACAAAAACACCTGATTCTTTAGAGAAGCACAGTCTCCACCTGATTCTCCTGTCGCTGGATTAAAAACACACAAACCCACACAGACCCACACAGAGCCGCACAGACTCACACAGACCCACACAGACCCACACAGAGCTGCACAGACTCACACAAACCCACACAGACCCACACAGAGCCGCACAGACTCACACAGACCCACACAGAGCCGCACAGACTCACACAAACCCACACAGACCCACACAGAGCCACACAGACCCACACAGACCCACACAAACCCACACAGAGCCGCACAGACTCACACAGACCCACACAGAGCTGCACAGCCTCATCCTGTCTCCAGCCCTTTGTTTGTGGGACTGTGAGCAACGTGAGGAGCTGCACCACCTGAGGAATCCATCACCTGTACAATACCACTAATTCCACCGTTCGATATGACGACAACATGTCGGACAAACAAACCTTTTCAAAACCTCTTTCCACTGTGTTTGTATGAATGTAACTGTTGATTGTTTTGTGTGTTTAAGACACTGTTGATGAAATAAATCATAGCTCTGCTGGAGTTTTGTTCAAACACTTCGAGTCATTTTCAGTGAAAATCGTCCGATCGGTAGATTTACGATAGAATTGTGTGTGTGTTTCTTTTAAAGGGATCAAATCTAATCTAAAGAGATCCTTAAAGCTGCACTGTGTTACTTTTACTGAGCAACAGCGCCCCCTGCGTGTCCGGTTGATGAAGTGGAGAAAAAACTGAACACAAATCTGATTATCTAAATCAATTGAATCTGCAGTAAATGTTCAGAATTGAGTTTAGATGTTCTTTGTGCTTTTGTTTGTTCAGTTTAACTTTTTGAGATTCCTGCGTTTATTCTTGTTATTCTTTCATTAAAAATACTTTAAGTTTAAACTCTGCATCTAGGTCCATCTGCCTCATCAAATCCTCACAGAACAATCCGACCAAGAACATGGACCCAGCAGAGATCCGTTTTTTTTGTAAACAGGTTTTTTCGTTGGATGCCCTGGTTTACAAGCATTGTTCACCGGGCAACCAGCACCAAGTTGAGACCTTGAGGGAAATCTCAGTTATTCAGGCATGGCTGGAGGACAGACCTTGGGTGAGCCATTTTGTCCCGCACCTTGTGGCGGTGCAGGACAGGCTGAAGAACTTCCTCAACCCTCCAGCCCCATCCACTGACCCGTACCTGGGGGGCTGTTGGGCTTATGGAGGACCCCGCAGCCTCCAAAAGGTTTCTGCTGTGGGTGGCGGAGGTTGGAGAGGGGGCGTCCACAGCGGGAGCCTCTCTTCTCTGCAGCGGGCTCACAGGCACCCGCCTCCAGTCCTGGCTGGGTCCCAGTCTCCTCCTGTCCAGCGCCGGAGGGTCCCGGCAGACGCCATTCCGGCGTCGGGGGTCCCGGTACTGATTCCTCCAGTTTCTGTTCTGCGCTGGACGGTCCCGGCAGATGCCACTCCTGTTCCGGCGTCGGGGTCCCGGCAGCAACCACGCCAGTCCCAGTTCCTGTTCTGCGCCGGACGGTCCCGGCAGACACCACTCCTGTTCCGGCGTCGGGGGTCCTCGCAGTGCCTACTCCAGTTCCTGTCCCGCGCCGGAGGGTCCCGGCTGACGCCACTCCAGTTCCGGCATCGGGGGTCCTCGCAGCGTCTACTCCAGTCCCTGTTCCGCGCCCGGGGGTCCCGGCTGACGTCACTCCTGTTCCGGCGTCAGCAGTCCTTGCAGCGTCTACTCCAGTCCCTGTTCCGCGCCCGGGGGTCCCGGCTGACGTCACTCCTGTTCCGGCGTCGGGGGTCCTCGCAGGGTCTTACCAGTCCCTGTTCCGTGCCGGAGGGTCCCGGCTGACGTCACTCCTGTTCCGGCGTCGGGGGTCCTCGCAGCGCCTACTCCAGTTCCTGTCCCGCGCCGGAGGGTCCCGGCTGACGTCACTCCAGTTCCGGCGTCGGGGGTCCTCGCAGTGTCTACTCCAGTCCCTGTTCTGTGCCGGAGGGTCCCGGCTGACGTCACTCCTGTTCCGGCATCGGGGTTCCTCGCAGCGTATACTCCAGTTCCTGTCCCGCGCCCGGGGGTCCCGGCTGACGTCACTCCTGTTCCGGCGTCGGGGGTCCTTGCAGCGTCTACTCCAGTCCCTGTTCCGCGCCCGGGGGTCCCGGCTGACGTCACTCCTGTTCCGGCGTCGGGGGTCCTCGCAGCGTCTTCTCTGGTCCCTGTTCCGCGCCGGAGGGTCCCGGCTGGCGTCGTTCCGGCGTCGGGGGTCCTCGCGGCGCCTGCTCCTGTTCCGCGCCGGGGGGTCCCGGCGGACGCCGCTCCACTTCCGGCGTCGGGGGTCCCGGCACGGATTACTCCAGTTCCTGTTCCGCGCCGGAGGGTCCCAGCAGACGCCACCCATGTTTCGGCGTCGGGGGTCTCGGCAGGCGCTACTCCCATTCCTGTTCTGCGCCGGAGGGTCCCGGCACGGATTACACTGCACACAGCTTTACTTCCTGTCCGTGATTGTCTGCACCAGTCCTCATGTGTCTCACCTGTGTCTATTTGCCCCTGCCTTCCCTGTGTATTTAAGCCTCTGTGCTTCTCTTTGTCGGATTGTTGTCTATCGTCGTTGTCTAAGTGCCGTGATGTCCTGTCCTCCTGTGTTTCTGTATCCCGTGTCTCCTGAGCTCCAGTCCTGTTCACCTGTGTAAGCCTCCTGTGTTTTCTTTGTGCTTTTGTTTGTTCAGTTTAACTTTTTGAGATTCCTGTGTTTATTCTTGTTATTCTTTCATTGAAAATACTTTAAGTTTAAACTCTGCATCTGGGTCCATCTGCCTCATCAAATCCTGACAATCACAATTTTACCTCATTGTCTCACATTGTTTGGTTAAAGAACAAACTTAGCATCCGCTTGCTAGGTAGCATTAGCCGCGCTAGCATTAGCTACGTTAGCATTAGCCTTGTTAGCTAACATTACCGTTACAGTGAAGGTCATGGCCGACACACAATTCAACAGATTATAAAGTACATGCTGAATTAGTGACGTTCTCCATGTTTCATCTACAAACAGGCCAAGTGTTATAGTGTGATTAATTAAACACAATCACAAGTATCACTGATATTATTTTCTATATATTTAGTGTTAAAAGTTAAACATATGTCTGACCTGCAGGTAACATGGGAGGGTAAGTAATCTTTTGAAAAACCATTATATATATATATATGAATTAACTCTTGATGACTCCAGTGAGATGTGGAGATGGAAGATTTCATTCTCGTAGTTTCCTTATCCTCACCAATGATGATAATACAAAAAAATAGAAATTTGAACTTCCCCATGTTCCATGCTGTGTTGCTGATTCTCTCACCTTTGTCTCTACGACGTCTTTTGAACATAGAATTACTGTTTATTTTTTCTGTGTTATCTTTAATTGATGAAATACAAAGTTCATCTTTGGTGTCTGTTCGCTGCAGCGGTTGGATTAACTTCACTTCAGCAGCTTCACCCACACAAACTGCTGCATGTTCGTATTCATGCATTTCAAAAGGAAAATGCACATTAATTAACAAGTGTAGTGGAGTCCATCATATAATGGGTCAGATTTATTGATGCAGGCTAGTTTTCATCTGCAGGTTGATGGTAGAAAAACATACAAATACGTGAATAACAACACAAGTACACACACAGTATATTAGAATCAACATGATACTGTCATATTCTTATACACTAGTGAAGTGAACGCGACCGAGAGCATCGATTCAAAACACAAGAAACTAGCTTCGCTGGGTTTTTATCGGATTCAAACAACGTGTAAGTGAGAAAACGTCCATGAACCGACTTTAAGTTCGGCTCCGTTCAGCTCATGTTCCTCTGGCTCTCGTTGCTTTTATTCATTTCTGTTTCACACCGTCGAGTTTTAAATTTCCCTCTTTCAAAACACAACTGCCTCATTTCCGCTGCTTCTTCTTCTCCGAGACTCCAGTTGACTGCTGCAGCGCCCCCTCTCTGCGGTGATGGGATAACACATCTTCTGCATTGTAACTCAAACAGAAGTGAAGGAAACACCAGGGTCCTTGAATCATGAAGAAGAAAATGGACACTTGAATTTGAATAAACTTCCAATCTGCAGAACCAACTGTTGACAGATGTTATTCCAACAACCTGTGTCCAGGGGGACGTGCATGTCCAGTGCATGTGAGTGGTCACATGATCTCTGCAGGCGTGTGAGACGTGTTGGACGGAGATTCAAACTGATGCAGAGACAAAACACCTGTGAGCACAGAGAGCGTTTTAGTTTGGAAACGCCTTAGTGGTATTAATGTAACTCTAAAGCAAGAACAGAGTGTGGGAATGGAAGAGGAAACATTCTCCTCATTCCACGTCAAACATTTTAAATGATCTGGAGCATCGTGGATTTAAGATAAGATAAAATAAGATAAGATAAGATGAGATAAGATGATCCTTTATTAGTCCCACAATGGGACATTTGCAGTATTACAGCAGCAAGAGTCAAAAAGACATCAGCAGGTAATAAGAAACATGTAATACTGAAGTGTGAGGAATTAAAAACTATAGAAATATATGAATGTAATTAAACTAATGTATAGAGTGTAAAGACAGTAAAGATATGTGCAGTGTGAGAATATGTACAGTGAATGTATTGCACATGAACCGTTGATATTGCACAGGCAGATGAATCAGGCACAGTTAAGAGTTAAAGTGTTAGAGTGCAGTCCATAAGGGGGGGGGGGGGGGGGGGGGGGGGGTGCATAGTTTGTACTGGCAGCAGAGCTGCTTGTACATTTGTTTCAGCTTGTACAGGTTTCATCATCCAGCATCTCAAGCTCCACCCTCTCCTGACTCACCAGAGAAACCAGGAAACATCTGTTCCTCCCTGAAGAGACGCAGGCTGAAAACCAGACGATCACATTCACCTTCCAAACCAAACTAAACCAAACCAGACCAAACGTCCTGAGTGAGTCCAGCTACAGGAGAGAAGAGTCAAACTACAACCTGCCGACGCTCCACACACTGACCGTGAGTTTAACAAACACCTCGACTCAGAGAGGAAGTAAACCTCAGTGAAGTTCGTGGAGCTGTGACTGACTGACTGTCTGTTTTCAGCTTCACCTGGAGACTCAATGGCTTCCAGATTAGAAGAGGATCTCTGCTGTCCCGTCTGCCATGATGTCTTCAGAGATCCTGTCATTCTGTCATGTAGCCACAGCTTCTGTAGAGACTGTGTGAAGAGCTGGTGGAAAGACAAAGAAGTAAAAGAGTGTCCACTTTGTAAGAGAAGATCTTCAAAGGATCAACCACCTAACCTGGCGTTAAAGAACCTGTGTGAGACCTTCTTACAGGAGAGAGATCAGAGCTCTTCACATGCTCTCTGCAGTCTGCACTCAGAGAAACTCAGACTCTTCTGTCTGGACCATCAGCAGCCAGTGTGTCTCGTCTGCAGAGATTCAGAGAAACACAGTGACCACAGATTCAGACCCATCGATGAAGCTGCACCACAACACAAGAAGCAGCTTCAGGAAACTCTGGAGCCCTTGAAGAAGAAGTTACAGTGTTTTGAACGTGTTAAAGTAGAGTTTGAACAAACAGCAGAACACATTAAGGTCCAGGCCGGACTCACAGAGACGCAGATCAAGGTGCAGTTTAAAAAGCTTCATCAGTTTCTGGAGGAGGAAGAGGAGGCCAGGATGGCTGCACTGAGGGAGGAAGAGGAGCAGAAGAGTCGGATGATGAAGGAGAAGATTGAGTCTCTGAGCAGAGACATAACGGCTCTTTCAGACACAATCAGAACCACAGAGGACGAGCTGAGAGCTGAAGACGTCTCGTTCCTGCTCAACTACAAGGCTGCAGTGGAACGAGTCCAGCAGCGCCCCCTGCTGGATGATCCACAGCTGGCCTCAGGAGCTCTGATAGACGAGGTCAAACATCTGGGCAACCGGACCTTCAACATCTGGAACAAGATGAAGGACGTGGTCTCCTACAGTCCTGTGGTTCTGGACCCAAACTCTGCTCATCCATGGCTCGTCCTGTCTGAAGATCTGACCAGTTTGAGACGAGGAGAGGAACAGAAGCTTCCTGACAATCCAGAGAGGTTTGATGAATACAGCTCAGTCCTGGGATCTGAGGGTTTTAACTCAGGGACTCACAGCTGGGACGTCCTGGTTGGAGACAGTACAATCTGGGCACTGGGTGTAAGAGCAGAGTCTGTCCAGAGGAAGGGAGACGAACAGTCTGGATTATGGGGAATATGGTTCTATGAAGGTAAATACTCAGCAGGGTCACCATCAGCATTATCTGTTCTCTCTGTGCAGAAGATCCAGAGGATCAGAGTGAAACTGGACTGGAACAGAGGAGAACTGTCGTTCTCTGATCCTGATACTAACAAACACATTCACACCTTCACACACACTTTCACTCAGAAGATGTTTCCATACTTTAGCACTATAGATACCTTGAAGCTGTTACCTGTGAATGTCTCTGTGACGCTGGATCAGAGCAGTTAGAGATACAGAACCTCGTGTTTTGATGGCGTGTAATCAAACTTTGACGCCACGCCACGGTCACACCGTGTGACAAAAAATCGATCTTTGAGTTAGTTTGTTTCTCCGTCTTGTTGAGATGACACTCATCTCAATTTGAAGTTGATCAGATGAAAGCCCTGGGACAAGTTCGTCAAAGTAAAAATGTGAAAAATGGCCACTAAATGCAAAATGGTGGGCTTCCTGTTGCGTTTTTCATAATGCCCCTTGAGACTTTTTTGTTTGTCTGGTCATGATACACCTGTGTATCGATTTTTGTGAAGAGGTGGAGTTTCCTTTCTCAGTGGATTTGATTAGAAATGTAATGGAAGTGAAGTGGAAGCACGTTGCATGTTGATGATGTGACAGGGAAAGAGGGAGGCCACGCAGCAAAGGGAATCAAACCCATTCATCGTCTGGTCGTGTGTCGGCAATGTTGTGCTAAGATAGCAAACAGTGGTAAGAAACCCAGCACTCCAAATATCTTGTTGAGGGTAGGACATAATTTATAACTTATATATTATTGGCACTATCCCGGAACCAATCACTGCACCTTAGCACCGCACGTGCCCATAACATAACTTATTGTTCTTTCTGTATATATTGTTGTTTTATGTCCGATTGTTGTTTTTATGTCCAAATGCACCAACCACACCAAGGCAATTTCCTGTATGTGTAAATATACTTGGCAATAAAAAAAATTCTGATTCTGATTCTGATTGAAGAATAAGAGATGCAGCTTCAAGTGGCACCATGTTGACCATCGACTTTATTTCAGATTTAGCTCAAGGAAACAAAAACACCTGATTCTTTAGAGAAGCACAGTCTCCACCTGATTCTCCTGTCGCTGGATTAAAAACACACAAACCCACACAGACCCACACAGACCCACACAGAGCCGCACAGACTCACACAGACCCACACAGACCCACACAGAGCCGCACAGACTCACACAGACCCACACAGAGCCGCACAGACTCACACAAACCCACACAGAGCCACACAGACCCACACAGACCCACACAAACCCACACAGACCCACACAGAGCCGCACAGACTCACACAGACCCACACAGAGCTGCACAGCCTCATCCTGTCTCCAGCCCTTTGTTTGTGGGACTGTGAGCAACGTGAGGAGCTGCACCACCTGAGGAATCCATCACCTGTACAATACCACTAATTCCACCGTTTGATATGACGACAACATGTCGGACAAACAAACCTTTTCAAAACCTCTTTCCACTGTGTTTGTATGAATGTAACTGTTGATTGTTTTGTAAGTTTAAGACACTGTTGATGAAATAAATCATAGCTCTGCTGGAGTTTTGTTCAAACACTTCGAGTCATTTTCAGTGAAAATCGTCCGATCGGTAGATTTACGATAGAATTGTGTGTGTGTTTCTTTTAAAGGGATCAAATCTAATCTAAAGAGATCATTAAAGCTGCACTGTGTTACTTTTACTGAGCAACAGCGCCCCCTGCGTGTCCGGTTGATGAAGTGGAGACAAAACTGAACACAAATCTGATTATCTAAATCAATTGAATCTGCAGTAAATGTTCAGAATTGAGTTTAGATGTTAGATGTGAAACAGCAATTGAAGTGTTTAATGTCTGTAAACGATGAACCGACCTACAGAGCACTAGTCGAACATTAATCTCATGTGGACGGTCAGGAACCCCCCCCCCCCTGTCATTAAGCTGTATGTGGGTGTCGAGCAGAGGTCGTGCTTTAGACACCAGAACCTTTTCGTTCCAATTCAATGGCTTATAAAGGTCACCATGGTAACGAGAAGGCTCTGTGCCAGTGCCGGTGACAGGCGTCTTGCCACGGTGACAGGTGAGTTTTCATTTTCTTTTCACAGTGACAGCAGCTTGAGAATTACAGTGATTTCTAAGCAGGGAACCTGTTGAGAGTGGAGGCGGTCCGGAGCAGCCGGGACTGTCTGAAAAGTGTCAAAAGATCTGAAACGTAAAGATCGACTGCTGCTGCTCGGTGCTCGAAGTGTTTCTGTGCTCTCACTCGTCCTGGTGTCAGCTCTGAACTCGTCATCACAGCTTTCCCTCACTGTCACCGTCCGATACAAACGGAAATCCTCTAACCATCAATTTGTCTCGTTGATGATTTCCTCTGTGCCCTGGATTATAATCGTCATGTTCTGTTTGATCAAATAAAAAAGACCTGACGACCACGAGGATCGTCTGAGCAGCAGAGTCACCGAACAAATATACGTTCATTGCTTAATAGTTATCACTTTAACTTTCAAACGCCTTCCAATTAAAACTCCTGATCCAGTACGATGTGTTATTCTACCTTGAATCACAGGAAACGTTCCTCAGCACCAGACAGCGTCCAGCTGCAGGAAGAAAACTTTAAATGCCAACAACAAACACTAAAACCAAATTGTGCTTCACTTTACAAACGTTTATAAAAGCAGTTCTGCACGGGGACAAAGACAAGTTGCCAAAACGCTTGCGTCACGTTGGCCGTGCAGGGAACTGACGCTGCTGCAGAGTCTGTTCTGCTCAAACCGTGACGTCAAGAACGTCACCGCTTTTCTCTCTCTCCTCTCTTCTCCAGGGAAAATACAGCAACTTCTCCTGTAGCGACAAAAACCTTTTCCCCTGTGATGCTGCTCGGTAAATTAAATGTCACTCCCACAGACAGACGACTGGATGATGCAGTTATAACGTTTCCAAATGAAAAACGCTGCGTCCTCCCACTGAACCTCACGCCTCCTCTGCTTCTGCCCTCCGTCAGATGTGGATCTTCCATCACTGACATTAAATGTTCCCGTTGCATTTCGGTGGATCGAGGTCACACTTGGTTTGCTCATATTAAACTCAGGCGCAGATTTAGAGAAATATTCATAGAGTGGAGACTGGCATAAAGTACGAGTGGCAGTGAAACATATTCTGCTGATTTAATCACAATCAGATATCAATATTTACTATTTCGACTTTTTAAGCCGGATGGTTTTGTGTGTTTCTGCACAAAGACGACTCGCAGAGATGTTCTTTAGCTGCAGGCATCTTTTTAGGTTTATTGGGGTTTAATCCATCCCTCACACCGTCAGACAGCAGCAGCTGGAGGACAGAACAAAACCAGCTTCAAGACAACAACCCCCCCCCCCCCCCCCGGGGGCTGTTCCTCTCCACCATGTGCTCCTCACTGTTGGGTTTCTCTGTTATATCCTGAGGTTTTTCTGAGATTTGACACTTATAGCTTTCTGTCTGTGGCTGAACTGAGGTTTTAGCAAGAGAACAGAAATCAGCGGCGGTTTGGTGAAGTCTGGAGCGGGAGGGGCCGGGGACTCGAACCCTGCACCTACGACTTTTGTTTGACATATTTTAGAATGGTCCAAACGGAGGCGGGACCTGAAGGTGGCAGGTCATTGTTGAAGTGATGGAAGCTGAGATCACGTTTTACTTACCTGTAAAGAGACTTGAGACTGTTTTCTCTGCTTCTCTTTCCTCGTGTGGTCAAATATTACATTTCTCTCTATGTGGGAGTCGATCAATCTTCACCTACAGGTCATTCAACATGTGGCTCCTCACTGGAAGAACCACCGTCTCCTCTGCACTGGGCTTCTGGTTGTGTGACAGAGCAAGTTAAATTACAAATTAATCACTTTTTAAGCTTTCGAGTTGTTTTTTTCTTACATTTTCACAGTTTTCTCCTCCATATAAGTATCTGTAATGTACATTTGTGTTTGATTTTATTGCAAGAAACAACCATCCACCATTCCTCCAAATCTATTCACGGAGATATCTTTCATATTATCCTGGTCATTACTGGGAGAGAAGAAGAAGAAGGGTCATCACTTGCTCCCATTTTCCTTTGAAACTGCTTCTGCCACTCATGGGATGAAAGACAGAAATGATTTTCTGCTTTGACAGCGTTACTGATTCCTCTCCCTCGTCCATCACACCTCTGAGATGATACCTCTGCCTCCTCCTCTCTGAAAGGAGTGGACGCCATCTGTGGCCGATTCTGTGACCCACTCAGAGGCCCCCACAGTTCAGGGCACATCTCCCTCCATGGTCGTCTCTCACTGGGAGCAGCTCATGCTCCTTCTCTCCCCACCTCCTTCACTCAGCCCCTCCAGCTGAGTGCGAGGCTCAAAAAGCAAATCATGTAACGGTGCTGTGACATTGCTCAGCCCCTCAGGTCGGTGGTGCATCACATCTGACCTGCCTGGACGCCACCCGACCACGACTGTGTCTCCATTCAGGGGCCGCGTCCTCTGGAGGCTGCATTTGAGGACTGGTTGCGTCACAGCGGGAGACAAATGCGTCTTTTCATCCCCATAGAAACAAAGACTCCTATTGACGGATCCCTCCCGGCCAAACATATCCCAGGATTCATTGCACTTCATTGATTAATCATTGATAAAAAGGGGTAATGATGTCAGCAAGTGACGACACGTCCGATGCTTGAGTATCACGTCTCTGCTCAACTGAGCGGCCAATGCTACGCATTCCAAAAAGAGCAAGGGGCACTGAAACCTACTTGTTGTGTCCAACTAGCAGCTGGTGACGCCATCACAGAATGCCTCTCTAGAACAGACTGCCTCCTTTCAGGCGGGCGGTTTTCAAACTGGTCACAGGAACCCTCTCATGGAACTCCCTCCTGGATTCAAATCAGTTTGGATTGAAGAGCAGTGAAAATTACTCTTGAGCTCCACGTCTGCCATCTGTTCTTTACAATATGAGTATCCTCGACAAAGTGCGTTCTGGATTTGAAGCCTGTCTCAGCAGCCATTCCCCCCCCCCATGTGATATACCCTACTTCCTTCTTCCTAGGGCCCAAGTATCTGCTTGCATGTGTTCTCATGTCAGTACCATGCAGATGACCCCCAGCTACACCTGTCGTCCCCACCACATGACGCCCTCCGGCCCTGTGCAGATATCTGCTCGTATCTTATACGCATCATCACGGGTGAGGGAACGCCACCTTCCACCGATCTGCTCTCGCACTGAGCTCTTTGTCATTCCGACTGATCAATTTCTCCTGCACCGTTGCTCAATAGCTCATTATGCCCCCCCGGCTCTGGGTAATGACCGTGGTTATCTGCCACCACGTCTGCTGCAATGTCTTTCAAGCTCAGGGAAACCTTCCAGAACGCAGTGGTGCACTTTTGAATCCACGTAGAAGCGCACGTCCCTCCGCTGCTCATCGACCCCCGCTGGCTGCTCATCGCCGCTTGAAACAAAGTCAAGAGCCTAATGTTTGCCTACGGAGACAAACTCAATTTTACAGGCTTCTGCTGCTTCTCAGCCACTTCATTCGGCCAAGGAACATCTGGCGTCCCTGCACACGAGGCAACCACAGCCTGTTTATCGGCACACACACACACACATGCCTAGCTAGCACTTACTGTGACACTTATGTCAAGGTCTCCTACTGCTCTGAAGTGTTGTCCCTCAGTGGGTTGTTCTGTAGATTCGGTTTTTACCTGAGTAATAAATGACTCAAGAGTAGAGGGAGGCATTTAACAGGTAATCATAATTACATTTGACATGTATTCAAAACCGTAAAAGATATTTAAATACACAATTTGAATGACTCTGCGTCAGTTGGGTGAAGGATAATGAACTCACATGTCTACTGCAGATATAAGGCTTGTGTCAGTACCTGTGGAGGACCAGCAGGGGGGCTGCAGTATGAGTCTTCCTGTGGAGCCAAGCAATTACCTTTCTTTTGTTGGAGAGCAGTCACTCAGAGTTCGACTGTTTCTATCTGTGCCCTGCAGGTGACTAAGGGCTGTGAAAGGCGCCGGTAATAAAATGTATAATTATTAATATTATTATTCTTATAAAAGACCGACTCTGACGTCTTTATATGTGACACTATTACGGAAACGAGCCAGATGCCACATCACACCGTTGGAATGAGAAGCTGAGGATTTTGAGTTGTGTGACATTGTGTGAGGCGTTCGTGTCGGACTGAGCTCCTGTTGCTCTGGAGAGGCCTGCAGCCGAGGGCGGCTCATCTCACCCCCCCACTCCCCTGCATCGGGAATAAATCACACCCCCCACCTCACACCTCCAGGTGTGTTCAGACTCCAGGTTTACAAATGTGTCCGTCGGATTGGTTTTGCTTTCTGTTCACATTTGTTACCGTCAACTCGATGCTCCGCTCATTTTCCCTCCAGATATTTATTTGACTAAATTAATATAAATGAGCCTCCAACAAATCCACTGAGTGTGTGTGTGTGTGTGTGTGTGTGTGTGTGTGTGTGTGTGTGTGTGTGTGTGTGTGTGTGTGTGTGTAGAGTTGTGAAACCTTTTCTCAAACTGTATCTCAACAGTCCGAATAATATTCATATTTAAGTCAATGCATTTTCCTTATATCCTGCTCCTAATCGTATAAAATAAAGTTTATTTAAATTGTTTCAAATAATTTTTAGTTCTGAGAGGATTGATCTGCTGTCCGGTTTGAAATCATGTGAATAAAATATAATTTTCAAGATCAGGAGCAGGAAACATGCAGAGATAAATATTTATTGAAAAGTCGTCCGTCGCCGGTTGAATCATCTGCATCCAGATGATAAATAATCAGCTTCACTAATTGGTTAAAAAACATCATCTCCAATGACTCCAGAGAACCACATACAAGAGTAATAAAGATAATTGGTATCTACACATATGATATTATATTAAAAGACTGAGGTTAAACTGTCTGTTTGTTAAACACGCATGTTGATCCTTTGTTAGCTTAGAACAATCTGTTACCTAAAGGTTAGGTCATCGTTTCCCTCTTCAGCAGCACGGCCAACATCTATGACACAATATCTGGAAATTACATTTAAGAAAGGAGGTGTCAACGTGAGGATCAGACAGTTTTATACTATTCACAGCAGCAGTTATTCCTTTTGATGGGAAATGAAGTGAATAAATAAAATCCAAAGAACCTCCAGACTCTAACGGCAGAAACACACCGGGGTCCAAATCCTCTCTCACTGATGGATGAGGACGACGAGGACGACGAGGACGACGAGGACGACGAGGACGACGAGGACGACGAGGACGACGAGGACGATGAGGACGATGAGGACGACGAGGACGACGAGGACGACGAGGACGACGAGGACGATGAGGAGCTGAAAGAGAGAAACTGAGACTGAAAGACGAGCTGCACACGTCTGATTCATCTTATATAATGTTGTATACATCCTATAATCATCTCTGTATGTGAAAAGAATCTGTATTTGTTGCTTTTAAACAAAATGATTTCAATCAAACTATTCAAGGCCTTTTTTGCAAATTCTTTTATAAACAACAAACCCATTCGATACAAAGCATTGATTTAGTCCCACTTCTCTGCTGCTGCTGTATTTCTGCTCCCCTGAGATTAGTTTTCTTGCTTTTTGACAAAGCAAAAGATGTTGTTGATTGTTTGGGGAAAGTAATTTGAAGGTCGATGCATCGCAATCATTGTTATTTGTGTGAGAGACAATACGGAAGTCTGACGTTTTTCCTCGGGAGGCAGAAGAGTCACATCCTGAGTTCAGGAGTTTTTCCACAGGCAGCGGAATCGACTCAAACCTCTTCAGCCTCCGCCGGAGGAGAATCAGCACAAGTTCCTGAGAGCTGGTGGATTTACAAACGTTTTCAGTGTCACACAGTGAACGTGCACACACACACACACACACACACACACACACACACACACACACACACACACACACACACAGAGGAAGGAGGTTTTACTTCCTGTCACCTTCTAACTTAAGGGAAGTTCTTCAGTTGCAAGGTGTTGCATGATTCAGGGAGTCGGAGGCGCTGGGAGACACGAATGTCATAAGTCTGAGTTCAGTCCCCGATTTCAAACCTCGGTGGAATGTTGTGTTTCTCTTGTCTTGTGTCGATACTTCAGAATTATTCCTCCTCATTAGTGAGACGCCTCAAACTCTTCTACGAACTTTTCATAGTTTGTGTGCAGAACTTTTTATAAAACTTTAGTTTAGAAGATTTTATACTCAATGTTTTTCATCCAATGAAACAGAATTTTCTTTATTAATGTTCACGTGTGTGGTTTATATATAAGTTAGACTTATTTAATGAACTGTTGTTATTTTTTCATACATCACATGTCACACAATCTTCAGAGCCGAGTTCACAGCTTTTCAAAATAAAAGCTGTGTAATTCAGCTCAATATAGAGCATTGAGTTGGCAAATCATAGGAGTGATTTTATGAATGTTGCTGTCATGGTGAAGATCAGCATCCACGATACCTGTGAACGTCTGTGTCCGTCCAACATGGTGAAGGAGCAGGAAGGAGCAGGAAGGGGCAGGAAGGAGCAGGAAGGGGCAGGAAGGAGCAGGAAGGAGCAGGAAGGGGCAGGAAGGAGCAGGAAGGAGCAGGAAGGAGCAGGAAGGGGCTGGAAGGAGCAGGAAGGGGCTGGAAGGGGCTGGAAGGGGCTGGAAGGAGCAGGAAGGAGCAGGAAGGGGCTGGAAGGAGCAGGAAGGAGCAGGAAGGAGCAGGAAGGGGCAGGAAGGAGCAGGAAGGGGCTGGAAGGAGCAGGAAGGGGCAGGAAGGAGCAGGAAGGGGCAGGAAGGGGCAGGAAGGAGCAGGAAGGGGCTGGAAGGGGCAGGAAGGGGCTGGAAGGAGCAGGAAGGAGCAGGAAGGGGCTGGAAGGAGCTGGAAGGAGCAGGAAGGGGCAGGAAGGGGCAGGAAGGGGCTGGAAGGAGCAGGAAGGAGCAGGAAGGAGCAGGAAGGGGCTGGAAGGAGCAGGAAGGGGCAGGAAGGGGCTGGAAAGAGCAGGAAGGGGCTGGAAGGAGCAGGAAGGGGCAGGAAGGGGCTGGAAGGGGCAGGAAGGGGCTGGAAGGAGCAGGAAGGGGCAGGAAGGGGCTGGAAGGAGCAGGAAGGAGCAGGAAGGAGCAGGAAGGGGCAGGAAGGAGCAGGAAGGAGCAGGAAGGAGCAGGAAGGAGCAGGAAAGAGCAGGAAGGGGCTGGAAGGAGCAGGAAGGGGCAGGAAGGAGCAGGAAGGGGCAGGAAGGAGCAGGAAGGGGCTGGAAGGAGCAGGAAGGGGCAGGAAGGGGCTGGAAGGGGCTGGAAGGAGCAGGAAGGAGCAGGAAGGGGCTGGAAGGGGCAGGAAGGAGCAGGAAGGAGCAGGAAGGGGCAGGAAGGAGCAGGAAGGGGCTGGAAGGAGCAGGAAGGAGCAGGAAGGGGCTGGAAGGAGCAGGAAGGAGCAGGAAGGAGCAGGAAGGGGCAGGAAGGAGCAGGAAGGAGCAGGAAGGGGCAGGAAGGAGCAGGAAGGGGCTGGAAGGAGCAGGAAGGAGCAGGAAGGGGCAGGAAGGAGCAGGAAGGGGCAGGAAGGAGCAGGAAGGGGCTGGAAGGAGCAGGAAGAAGCAGGAAGGGGCTGGAAGGAGCTGAAAGGGGCAGGAAGGGGCAGGAAGGAGCATGAAGGAGCAGGAAGGGGCTGGAAGGGGCTGGAAGGAGCAGGAAGGGGCTGGAAGGGGCTGGAAGGAGCAGGAAGGGGCAGGAAGGAGCAGGAAGGAGCAGGAAGGGGCTGGAAGGGGCAGGAAGGAGCAGGAAAGAGCAGGAAGGGGCTGGAAGGGGCAGGAAGGAGCAGGAAGGAGCTGGAAGGGGCAGGAAGGGGCAGGAAGGAGTAGGAAGGAGCAGGAAGGAGCAGGAAGGAGCAGGAAGGGGCAGGAAGGGGCTGGAAGGAGCAGGAAGGAGCAGGAAAGAGCAGGAAGGAGCAGGAAGGGGCAGGAAGGGGCTGGAAGGAGCAGGAAGGAGCAGGAAAGAGCAGGAAGGAGCAGGAAGGAGCAGGACAGAGCAGGAAGGAGCAGGAAGGAGCAGGAAGGAGTAGGAAGGGGCAGGAAGGAGCAGGAAGGAGCAGGAAGGAGCAGGAAGGGGCTGGAAGGAGCAGGAAGGAGCAGGAAGGAGCTGGAGGGCTCAGGAAGGGGCTGGAAGGAGCAGGAAGGGGCAGGAAGGAGCAGGAAGGAGCAGGAAGGAGCTGGAAGGAGCAGGAAGGAGCAGGAAGGAGCAGGAAGGGACTGGAAGGAGCAGGAAGGAGCAGGAAGGAGCTGGAGGGCTCAGGAAGGGGCTGGAAGGAGCAGGAAGGGGCAGGAAGGAGCAGGAAGGAGCAGGAAGGAGCTGGAAGGAGCAGGAAGGAGCAGGAAGGAGCAGGAAGGGACTGGAAGGAGCAGGAAGGAGCAGGAAGGAGCTGGAGGGCTCAGGAAGGGGCAGGAAGGGGCAGGAAGGAGCAGGAAGGAGCAGGAAGGAGCAGGAAGGGGCTGGAAGGAGGAGGAAGGAGCAGGAAGGAGCAGGAAGGGGCAGGAAGGAGCAGGAAGGAGCAGGAAGGGGCAGGAAGGAGCAGGAAGGAGCAGGAAGGAGCAGGACGGAGCAGGAAGGAGCAGGAAGGGGCAGGAAGGAGCAGGAAGGGGCATGAAGGAGCAGGAAGGAGCAGGAAGGAGCAGGAAGGGGCAGGAAGGAGCAGGAAGGAGCAGGAAGGGGCAGGAAGGAGCAGGAAGGGGCTGGAAGGGGCAGGAAGGAGCAGGAAGGAGCAGGAAGGAGCAGGAAAGAGCAGGAAGGGGCTGGAAGGGGCAGGAAGGAGCAGAAAGGAGCTGGAAGGGGCAGGAAGGGGCAGGAAGGGGCAGGAAGGGGCAGGAAGGAGCAGGAAGGAGCAGGAAAGAGCAGGAAGGGGCTGGAAGGGGCAGGAAGGAGCAGGAAGGAGCAGGAAGGAGCTGGAAGGGGCAGGAAGGGGCAGGAAGGAGCAGGAAGGAGTAGGAAGGAGCTGGAAGGAGCAGGAAGGGGCAGGAAGGAGCAGGAAGGGGCTGGAAGGAGGAGGAAGGAGCAGGAAGGAGCAGGAAGGGGCTGGAAGGAGCAGGAAGGAGCAGGAAGGAGCAGGAAGGGGCAGGAAGGAGCAGGAAGGAGCAGGAAGGAGCAGGAAGGGGCTGGAAGGAGCAGGAAGGGGCTGGAAGGAGCTGGAAGGAGCAGGAAGGGGCAGGAAGGAGCATGAAGGAGCAGGAAGGGGCTGGAAGGAGCAGGAAGGGGCTGGAAGGAGCAGGAAGGGGCTGGAAGGGGCTGGAAGGAGCAGGAAGGAGCAGGGAGGAGCAGGAAGGAGCTGGAAGGAGCAGGAAGGGGCTGGAAGGGGCAGGAAGGAGCAGGAAGGAGCAGGAAGGAGCAGGAAAGAGCAGGAAGGGGCTGGAAGGGGCAGGAAGGGGCAGGAAGGGGCAGGAAGGGGCTGGAAGGGGCAGGAAGGGGCTGGAAGGAGGAGGAAGGAGCAGGAAGGAGCAGGAAGGGGCAGGAAGGAGCAGGAAGGAGCAGGAAGGGGCTGGAAGGGGCAGGAAGGGGCAGGAAGGGGCAGGAAGGGGCTGGAAGGGGCAGGAAGGGGCTGGAAGGAGGAGGAAGGAGCAGGAAGGAGCAGGAAGGGGCAGGAAGGAGCAGGAAGGGGCTGGAAGGAGCAGGAAGGGGCAGGAAGGGGCTGGAAGGGGCAGGAAGGGGCAGGAAGGAGCAGGAAGGAGCAGGAAGGGGCTGGAGGGAGCAGGAAGGAGCAGGAAGGGGCAGGAAGGGGCAGGAAGGAGCAGGAAGGGGCAGGAAGGAGCAGGAAGGGGCAGGACGGAGCAGGAAGGGGCAGGAAGGAGCAGGAAGGAGCAGGAAGTAGCAGGAAAGAGCAGGAAAGAGCAGGAAGGGGCAGGAAGGAGCAGGAAGGAGCAGGAAGGAGCAGGAAAGAGCAGGAAGGGGCAGGAAGGAGCAGGAAGGAGCAGGAAGGAGCAGGAAGGAGCAGGAAGGGGCTGGAAGGAGCAGGAAGGAGCAGGAAGGAGCAGGAAGGAGCAGGAAGGGGCAGGAAGGAGCAGGAAGGGGCAGGAAGGAGCAGGAAGGGGCAGGAAGGGGCTGGAAGGAGCAGGAAGGAGCAGGAAGGGGCTGGAAGGAGCAGGAAGGAGCAGGAAGGAGCAGGAAAGAGCAGGAAGGAGCAGGAAGGAGCAGGAAGGGGCAGGAAGGAGCAGGAAGGAGCAGGAAAGAGCAGGAAGGAGCAGGAAGGAGCAGGAAAGAGCAGGAAGGAGTAGGAAGGAGCAGGAAGGAGTAGGAAGGAGCTGGAAGGAGCAGGAAGGGGCAGGAAGGAGCAGGAAGGAGCAGGAAGGAGCAGGAAGGAGCAGGAAGGGGCTGGAAGGAGCAGGAAGGAGCAGGAAGGAGCTGGAGGGCTCAGGAAGGGGCTGGAAGGAGCAGGAAGGGGCAGGAAGGAGCAGGAAGGAGCAGGAAGGAGCTGGAAGGAGCAGGAAGGAGCAGGAAGGAGCAGGAAGGGACTGGAAGGAGCAGGAAGGAGCAGGAAGGAGCTGGAGGGCTCAGGAAGGGGCTGGAAGGAGCAGGAAGGGGCAGGAAGGAGCAGGAAGGAGCTGGAAGGAGCAGGAAGGAGCAGGAAGGAGCTGGAGGGCTCAGGAAGGGGCAGGAAGGGGCAGGAAGGAGCAGGAAGGAGCAGGAAGGGGCTGGAAGGAGGAGGAAGGAGCAGGAAGGAGCAGGAAGGGGCAGGAAGGAGCAGGAAGGAGCAGGAAGGGGCAGGAAGGAGCAGGAAGGAGCAGGAAGGAGCAGGACGGAGCAGGAAGGAGCAGGAAGGGGCAGGAAGGGGCAGGAAGGAGCAGGAAGGGGCATGAAGGAGCAGGAAGGAGCAGGAAGGAGCAGGAAGGGGCAGGAAGGAGCAGGAAGGAGCAGGAAGGGGCAGGAAGGAGCAGGAAGGGGCTGGAAGGAGCAGGAAGGAGCAGGAAGGAGCTGGAAGGGGCAGGAAGGAGCAGGAAGGAGCAGGAAGGAGCAGGAAAGAGCAGGAAGGGGCTGGAAGGGGCAGGAAGGAGCAGAAAGGAGCTGGAAGGGGCAGGAAGGGGCAGGAAGGGGCAGGAAGGGGCAGGAAGGAGCAGGAAGGAGCAGGAAAGAGCAGGAAGGGGCTGGAAGGGGCAGGAAGGAGCAGGAAGGAGCAGGAAGGAGCTGGAAGGGGCAGGAAGGAGCAGGAAGGAGCAGGAAGGGGCTGGAAGGAGCAGGAAGGAGCAGGAAGGAGCTGGAGGGCTCAGGAAGGGGCTGGAAGGAGCAGGAAGGGGCAGGAAGGAGCAGGAAGGAGCAGGAAGGAGCTGGAAGGAGCAGGAAGGAGCAGGAAGGGACTGGAAGGAGCAGGAAGGAGCAGGAAGGAGCTGGAGGGCTCAGGAAGGGGCAGGAAGGGGCAGGAAGGAGCAGGAAGGAGCAGGAAGGAGCAGGAAGGGGCAGGAAGGAGCAGGAAGGGGCAGGAAGGAGCAGGAAGGAGCGGGAAGGAGCAGGAAGGGGCAGGAAGGGGCAGGAAGGAGCAGGAAGGAGCAGGAAGGGGCAGGAAGGAGCAGGAAGGAGCAGGAAGGAGCAGGACGGAGCAGGAAGGAGCAGGAAGGGGCAGGAAGGAGCAGGAAGGAGCAGGAAGGGGCATGAAGGAGCAGGAAGGAGCAGGAAGGAGCAGGAAGGGGCAGGAAGGAGCAGGAAGGAGCAGGAAGGAGCAGGAAGGGGCTGGAAGGAGCAGGAAGGAGCAGGAAGGAGCAGGAAGGAGCAGGAAGGGGCAGGAAGGAGCAGGAAGGAGCAGGAAGGGGCTGGAAGGAGCAGGAAGGAGCAGGAAGGGGCTGGAAGGAGCTGGAAGGAGCAGGAAGGGGCAGGAAGGAGCATGAAGGAGCAGGAAGGGGCTGGAAGGAGCAGGAAGGGGCTGAAAGGAGCAGGAAGGGGCTGGAAGGGGCTGGAAGGAGCAGGAAGGAGCAGGAAGGAGCAGGAAGGAGCATGAAGGAGCTGGAAGGAGCAGGAAGGGGCTGGAAGGAGCAGGAAGGGGCTGGAAGGAGCAGGAAGGGGCTGGAAGGGGCTGGAAGGAGCAGGAAGGAGCAGGAAGGAGCATGAAGGAGCTGGAAGGAGCAGGAAGGGGCTGGAAGGAGCAGGGAGGGGCAGGAAGGAGCAGGAAGGAGCAGGAAAGAGCAGGAAGGGGCTGGAAGGGGCAGGAAGGAGCAGGAAGGAGCTGGAAGGGGCAGGAAGGAGCAGGAAGGAGCAGGAAGGAGCTGGAAGGGGCAGGAAGGGGCAGGAAGGAGCAGGAAGGAGTAGGAAGGAGCTGGAAGGAGCAGGAAGGGGCAGGAAGGAGCAGGAAGGGGCTGGAAGGAGGAGGAAGGAGCAGGAAGGAGCAGGAAGGGGCAGGAAGGAGCAGGAAGGAGCAGGAAGGGGCTGGAAGGAGCAGGAAGGGGCAGGAAGGGGCTGGAAGGGGCAGGAAGGGGCAGGAAGGAGCAGGAAGGAGCAGGAAGGAGCAGGAAGGGGCAGGAAGGGGCTGGAGGGAGCAGGAAGGGGCTGGAAGGAGCAGGAAGGGGCTGGAAGGGGCTGGAAGGAGCAGGAAGGAGCAGGAAGGAGCAGGAAGGGGCTGGAAGGAGCAGGAAGGGGCTGGAAGGGGCTGGAAGGAGCAGGAAGGAGCAGGAAGGAGCATGAAGGAGCTGGAAGGAGCAGGAAGGGGCTGGAAGGAGCAGGAAGGGGCAGGAAGGAGCAGGAAGGGGCTGGAAGGAGGAGGAAGGAGCAGGAAGGAGCAGGAAGGGGCAGGAAGGAGCAGGAAGGGGCTGGAAGGAGCAGGAAGGGGCAGGAAGGGGCTGGAAGGGGCTGGAAGGAGCAGGAAGGGGCAGGAAGGAGCAGGAAGGGGCAGGAAGGAGCAGGAAGGAGCAGGAAGGGGCTGGAAGGAGCCGGAAGGAGCAGGAAGGAGCAGGAGGGCTCAGGGGAAACGTTGCCCTCTGTTCTCAGGAGGTCGTCCAGTGACGAGGCATCACGAGCGGCTTTCCACCTCTTCCACTGTTCCATTGACCAGTGTGTGTCTTTTAAATCAAAATGTCTGCCCTGTCCCTCACGATTATTCCCTGGGAAATAAGTGAGAATTTCAAAAAGCACTTTCTTGCAAAGTTAAATAAAGTTTCTTGGGAATCCGTTCAGTAGTTTTTAATCCTAATGAACAAATGGTCAGGGGTCAAAAACATAACCTCATAAGTGGAGGTAACTAAACAATTACAATAATATATCTGGCCAATACAAAAAAAGGCTACAAAACATCAGTTATTGTGTTTATGTGCAAAATTATCTAATAAATTATCAAACAAACAAACTGCAGAATAATTAAAAGGGCGACAGAAGAACAACAAAAACTAATTATCTAAATTGTTTTCTATGGATGAATTATTATCATGTCGCCACAGTTTGTGTGTAACTGTTGTGTGCGCTTGTGCATGAGCCCTCAGTGTGAGTCAACTAGTTGTGTTCTCCTTATTGCACAAGTAAGAGTCATACAACAGTTTGTGCAGATTGGAAATATATTTGTGTGTCACACCACAAATCTCTCGAGGGCCGAATATCTCCCTCCAGCAAATATGAGCAGCATCATTATTCAGTATTTGACATTAGAGCTGTTTGTTTTCCACCTGATGACTTTAAGTGAGACATGTACTTTTCTGTTGCCTCTGCTTTGATTGACACCAGAGTCCTGGAGAAGAAGAATGAATCAGTGGGACGGCGGCAGATTCCCTCTGTGGTCGAATCACACAGTGTCACAGAGGACGCCCTTTTCAGTGAGTTCCCAATATACCTTCAACTCACAGCAGCTGTTGTATCCTCGTGTCCCCGGGGTTCAGTTCTTTGTTATATGTAACGTCTACGTTCATGTAGATCCTGCAGACTGAACAGGAAACTAATCGGAACAATGATCATAATCAAAATAAAGACGACTCTCCTGCCGTCTGTGTGGAGCTCAGCTCTTTGGTCTCAGAGGCTCCTGAAGATGGAAATGTTAGAAACCAGCTCACAAATACTGTTTGTGTAGTTTCATTTAAAAAGAGACTTATCTGGCAGCAGATTAATCCCCTCTTGATGGCACAGTCAGTGTTTCTGGCATCAGGACAGTGTATCTGGGGATGGTGGCTTTTATCATGATATAAAAGTAAATGGTTTTGGACAATGGAGCTCAGAGGAATACGATGTATTCAGCTCCGTGACTTGTTTGTGGAGGAAACTGCATCAGCAGATCTAAGAACAGAAATAGTCTCCCTGCTTGTTTGAGGGTTTTCTCCTTTGGAAGGAGAGACAGCTTCACTTCCTGTAGCTACAGTTTGCATTAGCTGACGCACAGACCCACGCACCAAAGGGAAATTACACTGACTGCAAACCCTATTACCTCAGTGGACGGACTTCAATACGTCAAAAGGAATTGTGGTGAAATGAAGAGTACGTCTCGGAGAAGGCTTTTGTTTACCTGCATCACAGAAGACTGGCAGTTTGCAGCCGTACAACGAGGTCGACAGAACAAATGATATATGTGAAGTCCGCTGCTGCAGGTTGTTGGTATGCATCTTTGCATCCCACATCATTATAGGAATCCAAAGCCAGAGACTTGAACTTCAAAGCTTGGAGAGAGCGGTGCTCAGGGTTTAATGGCCGCCCGGCTGATATCCAGGTGATTTCACAGCTTTGAAATGCAAATGTGGACATAAAAAACCAGGCCAATTAACAAGTAAGAGCTGAATCACACGAGGCTGCTCAGTCCCACACCTCCACCTCCCGCCCCCCCCCTCCTCCCCACATCGCTGCTCGCACCTCTGATCCCTGGACGACTTGTTCATCGCCGTCTCCTCCCGGATGCAGCAGCCCCATTAAACATGCACCTGATCCAAAAAGTAATATTCAGAAACACGCTGCGTTTCTTCTTGTGTCAGTTTTCGAAACAATAATGTTATTCTGGAGATAATTAAACTGTCAGTCTTGGATAGAGAAAACAACCCAGTGTGTCGGAGTAAAGGAAAGTGAGATGCGATGCAGTTTAAAAAGATTCCTCCTACAACAAGCCCAGTGCTCCATTGTTTCGAGACGCCAGAGCGAGGCGCAGTCACCAGCACCGTCTTATTTTTAGTTCCCACTCTGGAGTCGAGGAAGCCTCTTTGCTGGAGGATTGAAGAGGCAGCTCGCTTCACCTGAGTTTGTTTGTGAAAACTGTTTCTCAGGCGGTGACAGTGATTTCAAGCTGTGTAGATTCAGCGAAGCCGGAACTGCAGAGAAGTGCAGAGAAGTTGGGTCGAAGAAAGTAGACGTGCCCCAAAGAAAATCTTCAAAGTTTGGATGTTAACATGCGTGAGACACATTCAAAGAAACAAGAAGCAACTGGAGAACTGCTGTGCGCTGTGATCTCAGGATTCACTTCATCAGCTTTCAGTGCAAAGTCACGTTTCACCTGCAGTTCACCTCACGTTCTCACTTCCTTCTTCTTCTTTCCTCACCGTCCCCTGTCTGAGCAACATTCAATCAATCCATTTTTATTAGTTTTTATTTGTGCAGTTTGTCTCATAGATCGTAACAAGGTGCGACATCCTCTGTTCTTCACCCTCAACAAGAGGGAAAGAGTCAGAGGTCACGGCGGTGATGTCAGTTGTAATGATACAGGACGTTGTCAGACTGAGCCCGTTTCCTATAAACTTCATGGTTTCCTTTCTTTTCACAAATTACATTGAAAATCAATCATATATGAATCAGTAGCCATTGGCAGAGAATACATATTACAGCATAAATGTGAAATACCAAAAAACTGCAGGAACTCGAACTCTTCTCTGAAGTCCTTTTGAATTTTTTATGCTGGAAAAATGCTTTAAAATTTCAGGAGAGGAAATCTACTCTCCGGTTGCGTCATGAGTTCAGCGAACGGTGCGTCTTCCTTTTTCATCCTCGTACTGAAACTGTTGTGTTTCAGGTAAACTTTATGTATAGATGTTGTAAAAGTACCACTGATACTTCATGTTCACAGGAAGTAGAACTTTTTCTTTTAACACCTCTCGTTGTGTTATCGAGAGGAAAGTGTTGTCGTGTGGATGAAGCCTGAAGTAAACACGTCGTGCAGGCTAGAAAAAGTGCTGTCACTTCACATCTATAGAATCTATAGAGCTCACGAGAGAGACACTCTTTCCTTTCAGAACAAACCACATTTGATTGTGTGAGAAACACGAAGCGACAAGTTGCTCAGGACCTGATTTAACGCAACGAGACGATCGAACAACACAATGCATCTGTTAAAGCTGCGCGTGGGAAACTGACTGGAGGTTAAATCACCACGGTGTCATATCGGCTCAAAACAGGGATTTGAAACAAAGGACGGACGTGAAACTGTTGATTCACTCGCTGCGTTCCCTCCGTTCCTCTGAGTGCGTTGTCGTCTGATTGTTCAGCAGCTCTCTGTGTGTGTGTGTGTGTCTCTGTGTGTGTGTACACTGAGTGCTCAACATAATCCAGCTGCTTTCACACTGAAGACACTTGATGAATATGGAGATGCAGCCTTTCACCAGCGCTCACGACGTGTTTCTGCTTCCAGCTGAAGTCATCACTTTATTCAGAACACAGCCGCTGCCTCCGTCTCGCTCTGGAAGACGTGCGTCCTTTTAAGGAAAGCGTTCGGATATGAGCCACTTCAGGCAGTAATGCAGCGCTTCTGTTTCTGCTGAGGCCCGGGAAAAAATGGCTGAGAGCCTAAAGGGGCCACTTGTTAAATAGCAACTGTTGCACAAACATTAGAAAACAAATGTTCCTCCTTTGTCTAACGTGTGGAGCTCGGTGCAATCCGGTGTTTGAGGGATCGTCGACGTAGACTCGGTGGAGCGTTTGTAGTTTCGTTATTTAAAATGGAGAGAATAGAACCCTTCTGTTCCTTCATAACTGTCGTACCTGACAAAGATCTTAAACATCATTAATTATGGTCTTTAAACCTGCAGTAAGCGTTCCTTCCCCTGCTCACGTCGGAGCACAGCAGCTCTGAACAAAGTTTTACACAAGTGAACACACAACTCAACACAAAGCCCCTCGAACACTGCTAGAAACCTATTGTGTGAATTCCCACGGCTTCATCCAACGACACTGAACAGATCAGTGAGCAGAGTTCAGTGAAACTCGCTTCATCACAGAGTCGGTTCAACATGTGAAGAAATGTGCTGCTGAATTCAGAACAATGAAGCGACAGCTTGGTTTTATCGCTGCCAGCGAATCCGGACAAACACGCTCTCACACTCACGTATCACACCAGAGCTGAATGAGAACACATTGTCTGCAGTTAAGTTTTAAGTTTTAATACTTTGCTGATTTAATAAATGAGTGTTCCCCCGATTTGACACGTCTGTGATTGTCCCCATGTCTCACAACATTAACTCTAATATTAATTCCTCCTATAAGAGAATCAAAGACTCCGACCGGAGGCAGAATAAAAAGATCTGAAGTTAAAGGGGCGAGACGTGTCGGGGAAGCAGGATTATCAATAACCGTGGAAAAGATGAACAACACACGGCACAGATTGATACTCGCCTTCTCCAAAAGACTTTAGTCCAAATTTGATCAAATGATAATAACGCCAGCAACACATGTTGGAATGGGGCCGAGACGAAGGCCTTTCCAGGTGAAATTGCGGTGAAATGGATTCATTCTCCCGTAAACGGTTCACAGAAATAAAAGCCTCGTCCGAGTGGAATTGATGGAGGTGGCTTTTCACGGCGTGATGCATTTCACAAATTAGAGGACGCTGTTTTTCCAAAGGCCAGAGTGTTATTGCCTGGCGATGCAACAAAACGTCCAGCTGTCGAGACGCCTACATGTTGACTGAGAGTCCACACGTTGAGGGGAACGCTGACGTACATCCGCTCCAAGACGTTTAGAGAGGAGCCGTGGTTACGTGAAAGTGAGTTTTACCCTCTGAGCCGTGAAGCTGCTCGATCATCGTCCCAGGAGAGCGGCGAGGTTCAGATCCCCGTGTGTGAGGGGTCACGACGCTCGACCGACGCACATCTGGAGCGGATATGTCCCACACGGCTTCCGCTGGACGCCTGCGACAGGGAGACGCCCCCTCTGGTCGACAGGAGTCTGAACACTTTGGCTCATCGTGCACAGTTTGCTGAATTCATCCGTCTCCTGCCGTCGGTTTGGTTTCCTCTGAGTGGCTGTGAAGCTAAAGAGGATTTGGATTAGAGGAAAGAAGCCGAGAGGCTGTTTCTGTGGTCGGTCACATGACCACGCTCACTGTGCACATTGAAAACACATGGAATCACGTGAGAAACGTCTTTATACTCAAACTGAAGCTAAACATTTTATTCTGATCAGTTCTTGTTCCTTCTTATCTCGTCTGCGTATTAAAAACTGCAAAAAAACAATTACTTTCATATTGATTAATCTGAGTTTGTGATTATTCAATTAATTGTTTGCTCTATAATTCTTTTTAAATAAAAGTGATCATCACACTTTCCCCACGGCTCAAAGTTACTTTGGATTTGCTTGGATGAAAGATTTATTTAAATGTGGTGCGATTCGTAACTACGGCAACTGAGAAGTTTATTCTTCACATTCTTCTGGAAGAAATCTCAAAGGTTTAAATACATGTTTAACACTCTTGATGTTAGTCTCTGCCTTTGCACATAAAAAACAAGATGAATTAACTATGAGCTTATTGTACTAACTTCATTATAAAACACTAATAGGACAAACGTCTTCAGTTGAGCAGCTGCTGCATCTGTAGACAACTTTACAATCATCGACGCCAAACCCGCACCTCGCCGCTTTCGGGCCCGGTCACAGATAAACGATCGATCAGTGGCAAACCTTCGCCTCCTCTTCCAATCTGTGAGAGCGAGGAGACGGATTAAACCTCTGCTTTCTGTGGAGAAGCAAATCAACTCTGGTGAACTTTGACCTGTGGTATTTTCTTCGCTCTCTGTGTCTGTGGTCGTTCTGTAAAATGAAGTTATTGACACGCAGCTCCTGAGGAGACGGTGAAAAGCTGTGTGCAGGATCCTCTGGACACACACACGACAACAACCTGAGACATAAACATCTATTAAAACATATTTAGGTTTTTAAGAAGAAGCAGGAGGAGAAGTGCACTTTACTTCCACTGCAGAAATAACCAGCTCCGATGTGAACAAACAGCAAAACAGACAAGTGAGTGTGAAGAGGTTCAGAGTAGCAGAGCTCAGATCTTTTATTCTGAAGCGTCAGAGGAGCAGTCAGCAGATTGGTGTGGAGGGTTTGTAACGCAGATAAGAGACGTGTTTCATGTGAGAGACGGGGTTTTCATAACGTTACTTGACGCTCGCTCGTCTGGAAAATGGTGTTTCTCAGCAGGACGTTCACGAGGAGCTGCAGCTGTCTGTGGAAGTGTGTGATGAAAACATGAAAGACTGAACAACAAGGACATTATTCTGCTAATTCCAAGGTGTTGGACATCGAGCTCCCAGGAGGTGTGTCTGGAAAACCTTGCACAGGCAGTTCCATGCATGTGTCAGAGCTGAGGGTTATTTTTAAATCACTTCAAAACCCCCCCGCTCTCCTTTGGATCCTCACACGTGGGTCAGGAGCTGGATTCAGTGCACGAGAGGAGGCAGAGAGCGTGACACCGCCAAGACCACGATACTCACTGAGTCTGAAAGTATCCGGATCAGGATTAAAGAACTAAACTCACATTAATACCAAATCCTGCTCATTTCTGGAGAGAGTTCGAATCCTGTCCAGGATTCTGTTTATCTGTGAAAGGATGAAACGTTCTCGAGTCAGAGTGAGTCAGAGTCATCACTGTCAAGTAGAGTCTGTTTAAAATGTTGCTGCTGGGAACAAGTCAAATGATGGAAGAGACTTAGAAGTGGAAAAGAAGAGAACTAGAATTACTGCACTGTGGTTTTATGCCTCAGCCTCGACATCATTTTATATCTAGATTCATACAAGGTCACTGTGACCTTCACCTCTGACCCCTGATCAGTTTATCCACGAGGCCGAGGCTGAAGTTTCCCACTCACACCGACTCACTGCACAACAATAACTTCATGACTCATGTGTGTAACCGCAGATAAAACATGACGACAAGCGGCAGCAGCAGATTCAAACTGTGACATTCGGTCCCTCTGCTCCTCTGGCCCAGTTTGTGGAGGTTTTCATGGTCCCGCAGGACGAACCCACTGGTACGACTGGGGGGGCTTACCCCTCCAAACATGAATCAAACATTTATGTTCCCCTCCAGATGAACTGTGACAGTTTTCAAGGGACGGAGCTCGGAAGCTGCTGCTCTGATGGAGACACGAGGTCTGTTTTATGTTTTATGTTTTATGTTTTATGTTTTATGTTTTATGTTTTATGTAGACGACTTTATGATAAAGACTTAAAGACACGTCTGTCAGATACGATGTTGGTGGCAAATACATTTGAACAATGGTAATAATACTAACTTTATTCATAGAACAACAAGAAACAAATTCAAATATAGATGTAAGTAAATAATAATAGTGATAATAATGATAGAGATGAAATATCTAAAAAAGCCTGGTTCCACAAGTAAATTCAGGAATATGACTTCAGAAATAAAGTCCAAAGACTAAACTAGAAAATTCAAAGTTAAATATATTTGATTCTGTAATATTTGGTTGTGCTTGAAGTGTTTGTGTTTCTGCTAAGTTTGTTTTTAATCAGTAATTCGATGATATTAAAAAAGGTGGCGGAACATCATGATTGACAGCTGCGACTGGCTCGTGATTGGTCGATCGGTCCGGCTCTTAAGGCACAAGATGGCAGCGCTCGTGTCTGTGATTGTTTCTGGATCCTGGGGGAGAGGAGACGCGTCGTCCATCTTTGTTTGCGGTTCAAACTCAGTGTTGTGTCCTTCTGGGACAGGGTGAAAGAAAGTGACTGTAAATACGAGTGTGAGATTGTTTGTTGACGCTGGTACAGACGCTTTTTATTTTTCTAAATCCTCAGACATATTAGAGACTCGTGATTTCAGACCCAGCCGAGGTGCTGATAATAAAAATAATAAGAACCTGTGGTTTGTTGCTTCAGGAACAAGAAATCCCTTCACTTTTGTTGATCAGTATTTATCCTGATCCAGGAAACGTCCTCTTGACTTCTGGGTTTATTCTGTGTCCTGGAAATATTTTATATTTTTCAATGGTTGAGCTGAAAACATGTTTTTTCTTGTATTATCGCTGCTTATTCCTCAGCTACAGGCTGAATGTCGTGGAACAATGAGGAGGAGCCGGGGACACGGTAAACAGAGGATGAGGAGGATGAGGAGGTGGATGAGGAGGAGGAGGAAGGGGGGGTGTAGGAGGAGGATAATGATGTGTTACAAACAGAGTAGAAGGTTCACAGGGAGCCTGTTTGGTTTGTTTGTCTTGACAATGAACTAGAACAACAGCAGCCAGCTTGTGAGCACATCCCAGCAGCAGGATTGGAGAGGAAGAGTTCTGTTGATCCTCTCGGCTCCAGATGCTTCATCGATGTGCCGACGGTGCGTGTGTGTGTGTGATAAGAGTGCAGAAGTGCAGAGTGAATGTGTGTGTGTGATAAGAGTGCAGAAGTGCAGAGTGAATGTGTGTGTGTGTGATAAGAGTGCAGAAGTGCAGAGTGAATGTGTGTGTGTGTGATAAGAGTGCAGAAGTGCAGAGTGAATGTGTGTGTGGGTGAATGTGACCTGAGAAGTGCTGTGAGCGGTCGATACCACGGAGGAAACGTATAAACTCGTTAACTCCTCTTGAGAACAGTCATTCAATAATTGTATTGTTCATCATTATTTAAATTTAACCACTGAGAGTTATTTAACCACGTCAGAGTCGTGATGTCAGAGTTACTGATGATGTCAGAGTCGTGATGATGTCAACATTGTGCAGATGGACAGTGTTGAGTTGTTTCTTTCACTTGGTTCATTGTTAAACTCATCAACAAGGATTTGAACAATGAACAACTTTGACGAAAGTTTAAAATATATATTTTTTAATATATCTCCATAGTGGCGACCCCCGGTGGCCGGAGGCGTTATGTTCTCAGGTTGTCCGTCTAACTTTCCCTTGTGAACACGATATCTCAGGGAACAGATGCACTGATTAGAATTTGGAGGTCAAAGGTCACAGTTAGATGACCTCACTTCTCACTTGGATTCACAGACGAACTGGTTATGTCCCAGGGGTCAAAGGTCAGGAACACATGGAGGGACTGAGCCTGTTGTGGCTGGTGGAGCTTTACAACCACAGGGTTTCATTCAAGTCACTTTCCTTAACATTGTGTGGCTGGTTATTATTATTTTTTCATATTCACTGAGTTCCCAGTTCTTTCATTGGTGGAATACTCTTTAAAAACATCCTGTTAATATCTGAGCAGTATCAGGTTTTCTCCTCGACTCCTCTCTCAGATAAATACTGTCTCCTAAGATAAGGTTTCTCCACCAGTGGTTTGGAAAGAGGCTCAAACTGGAACGCACCAAAAACCCAGTGCATGCATTTGAAGTTTTGTTTACATCGGTCAAAGAAACCAAAGAAACCAAAAGATGAAACCAGACGGGATCAGTCACTGAAGTGAGAATCAAATCACGGCTGAGCTCCGGAGGTGAACACTCGCTCATCCTGAATAAAACTTTTCTGGTTTAGTTTGAGCAGAACGTCCTGAAAGTGTTTCCTCGGTTTGATTTGTGTCTGTGTTCGTTTCTTCACTTTCTCCTTTCATCAGACGCTGAACTCAAGGTTCTCCGCTGCTGTTCACGTCGATGTTGACACGTCTTTGTCCGTTTCCCGCAACATGATAAACACCGTTGACAAAGCAGCGAACAGACACACACACACACACACACACACAACAGCATCCCAGCAACTACACAACCTTGTTGTTGTGTGCCTGTCGGTGTTGGGTTCTCACAGCAGCCTGACGTCAGCCGGTGAACACGAGCTGCAGCGGCAGTTTCCTCCAGAGACGCAGCAGCTCGGTGACAAGGTTCAAACCTTCACTGGTTCTATCCTGATGGAGCAGAAGCTGCAGTGTCTCCTCCTCTGTTCTCTCTCTGCTTCGTTCATTCATCAGTGGAGGATTATATTTATACCTGTATATATATATATATATATATATATATATATATATATATATATATATATATACCTCCCCTTGGACTTCCACAGCACATCACCCAGTAATCCTGATTTTCTATGGTCATGTCTCTTAAGTGCAGAAGTTGCTTTTGAAATGTACTGAAACCTGTAGTTTTGACTTTGGAGTCTTTAAAATGAAATGAAAACTCTGGATACTTCCTGTTAGTCGTCACTCCCTCAATCAAAAATTATTTATTCTAAATTATTCACAGGATAAACACAAAAATTACAGGAAGTCTGAAACACAAAGCATAACTATGGATTATAAATATCAGCTTCATGTTACAGCTCCTGTATTTTATAGATAGTTTTATTGGAATCCTTCACATTAGTTTCCTTCATTTACCTTTAATTATAATTATTAATATTTATGATTTATATTTGAAGGTAAAAACTTAGAACTGAAGTTGTTCTTAAGTTGAAGCTCCACAGTTGGAGAGCAGGTGTAATGTGGCTGGTGCGACACTAGAGGGTGCTACTGAATCAAAAACTCTATGATGACAGTCGTGTTGATATAGTTGTCTAATAATAATATAATATATAATATCATATTATGTACAGATAACATTTATGTGCAGAATGATGTGTGGTGATAAAAGAAAAAATACAGAATTGTATTTGTTTCTTCATTATGTGTTAGTGACAATATTTATAATTTAAGTATTTAAAATAAACTTTTGTCTTCATAAAGTGACACTTTATCTGTTAATGCACCACTTTTATTTCTGTACACAAACACATGAGATCTGATTATAGTTAATAACTATAGTGAAATGCACTGACATGTTCCCGGAGAGACAGAAAAGCAGCAACACACCTTCACTGTCTGTTTATTTCTGTTTATTTTCAATATACATTTCATTTGAAAAATATAAATTCTAAAATAAACCATTTCACCGGCTCTAAGTGTCGAACATACTAATCCAGAGCAAAAGAGGAAGCATCAGTATCCGTCTCTACAATGAACATGACGAACAGGTTTCTGATTCTTGTCTGACGCTCACACGGGATCACAACACGCTAACAACACGTTAAGGTCCCGGACGTCAAGTCTTCGCTCGTACTCGCGCTTGTTGACGACTAAAAAAAACTGACATCAGACACAGAAGCAGATGAAACACAGAGTTCACAGATGGTGGAAACGAGCGCGTCGTGTTTTGGTTTGAGTCGACAGGTGTTTGGAGGATTCACAGAGGAAGAGGAGGCTCCTTCAGTTTAGATCTGATCTTCTGTTGCTGGTGCTGACGACAGTTTGGAATCTGATCCGAGACACAAAAAGTCCCAAAGTGCTTCAGTGAGCCCTTTGAAAAACGGATGTGGCCATTTTGGCTTTTTGTCCTGCAGGTTAGAGCCAAACACCGAGCGTCCACTTTTAAACTGTAAATGTTTCATTGACGAAGCAGCTACGAGATCAATCGTGATCATAGAACTTTTGATTCAGAGCGAAAATAATATTGGGCGACGGAAAAAAAAAGGCCAAAGTACAAGAGCCAAGGAAACTACACATCCCATAAACCATTGTGACCTCCGGCCTCTTCTCCTCTCTGTGGTAAACGTAGTGTCACACTGGACGATGCATTTCCATGGTAACGGCACCCTCATCAATCACAGCTGTCACTCTTACACCTGAGGATTGTGGGTAGTGTAGTATTTCTCTGACATTGTGAACAAAGCACGTTTTCCCTAAAACCCGGTTGGTATCACACAGACACGGGTTTATTTACTCTTCACTGGATTACGACTCGTCATCGAGACTTGAATCTGGATTATCTGGATTATCTGGATCTATATGAACCTGATCGTGTGATAAAAGTTTGGATTAAATCTAAAGAAGTGGATTCAGGACTGAGAGACTTTATTCAACGTGAAGACAGATTAAGTCTCGTTTTAGCTGCGGCTGAACTTTTAGCTTGATTCATCATCGATCGTCCAATCGTCTTGATACAGATCCTGTTGTTATTCATCTTGTTTGTTTCTTAAATTGTGATTAAAATACTTTTCAGGACATTTTACAGTTTAAAAATGAGCCGTCAGTGCCCTCTAGTGGACAAACAAACACAGGCACTGGTACTAAACAACCTCAGATTAAGTTTTTATCATCTACAAATTCATATAATTACATCGGCCGAGACGTGCACACACACAAACTGATGATCTGTGTAAAGATTAAAAAATGAAAACTGTTCCTCCTGCAGTAGAAACATCTGGAGCCAACTTCCCCCCCCCAACGTACACACCAGTGCTTTGTAAAGATAAACTCAATAAAATTCAAATTTGTCCATTTTAAATATACAAAACAAGAAGAAGCAAGTTTTTTTTCCCATTTTCACATCAGATATTTCCAACAGCAGCTGAGACAAAAAGAAAAATCTGCCCCCCCCCCCCCCCCCACACGGAGCGCACGTGGACCTGACTCCCGTCTTTTAACCTCTCATCAAATCACATCAGTTCCAGTCTGGATCGATCTCTTATAAGCCACTTAGGTAAAGCACAAGCAAGCACATGATCTGCACCTAGAGTTTAAGTTTGGCTGAGGGAAACCGGAGCGTGAGCTGAACTGTTTTCTACCAGCGAAAGAAAAACAAAGGAATTAGAAAAGGTTACGGACACACACACGCGGTATGATCATTAAAAAACAGATCCGAGTTCGATTTCATTTAAACGAGTAACAAAAGCTTTTGAGGAGAACACGTGAAAGAAAAATTAGAGAAAGTAAAGCATCAAAAAGCGATGATAAAAATATTCCTCGTCCGCACGTTTGTTAATTCGCTGTTAATTAACGTAAAGTTTCTACTCGCACACGTTTTCCTTCCACAAGCTGTGAAACAGAGAATCTCTCCGAGCGTCTGAGGAAAAGTCCAAACGCCTCAACACACGTTGGTTCATCAGAAGAATCTAAAACAAGAGGTAGAGCTATAAAAACATACTTTTCCTGCTACAGGAAAATGGTATTAAGAGTAATTCGATGAATATAAAAGTTCAGACGGATGATATTTATATATACTTATATATAAAAAGAGCAGGGAGGAGGGGGGGGGGCGCTCCATGCATGTTCAGAGCTGCAGCGTTTTACTGTGGATCAGCCGTAAGTAGGGGGGGGGGGGATTGCATAGAAGAGAAGTAAAGAGTTACATCAGAATGTGGAGCCGTGAGGAAAATATATTATTGTATCTGTTACCTGCGTTAAACTGCGTGTTTCCTGTTTGAGGAAACGACGGAGGAGTGTGTGAGTGGAAGCGAATCAGTCGGTTAGAGACAGAGCGGAGCTGCAGGATGCGTCCGGCGCCGGGCGAGTGGGTCGGTCTCTACAGAGACGTTTCAGATCCTCTGCTCCTCCAGTAGAAAGAATTATCATCGTCCGGGTCCATGTCGATTCTAATCTGAGGCACCGACTTCAGAGGACTCATCTCGGGGCTGCAGCACAAACACAAGTAAGACTTCAGTGACACAGTACTCTGTTCGAACTACTGTTACCAGAGGGAAAGTTGGTTCAGTCCACGAGGGGTTAAAAGACAATGCTGTTTATTAAATATAAAAAATACTCTCAACTCTGCAGGTGAAAAACAAGAGACAACTTTAAATTCACTTCTTACTTTCCAACTTGTATGTTTTAGTGTGTGAGCAGCAAACTGAGCATCACTTACCCTGCATATGAAGCATGTTTAATTAATATAAAGGAAGCGATTTGATTTGGTTTTGTTTTCCTCTGCGTTTGTCTGTGAATTAGCAGGATTACGATAAAACTACAAACCAGATCAACACTAGTTAAGGACCTGGTTTCAGAGGAGAACACGTTTTGATGCAGGTTTCACCCCCGTCTAGATTCATGAGGTCACTGTGACCTTTGACCTTTGAAAACTGAAATCACTTCCTCTTTGACTTCAGGTGACAACGGATCCAAAGTTGAAGAAAATTCCCTTCAGGAGTTTTTTAGGGAGAAACAACATTGGTGCCATTAAATCTTTTGTTAATTGACTGAGTGATTAATTGAAGCTGGATTCTTCGCACTCTGACTTCTGGTTTAGTTTGTTCAGAGGAAAACGATCAGTCGTCACAGTTTGATGGTTCCTGAGGTTATTTGAGTTGAAAGCAATTTGCCTCCAGTCTTAGTGGGACAGGATTATATTTTTTAAGGGGGGGGGGGGGGGGGGGGGGGGTGACGACTCCAGTGACGGACACGTGTGCAAACC